>NW_028270157.1:6380538-6535730 GCF_037043375.1 Chiloscyllium plagiosum
CAGGCAGCTGGTTGTGATTGTGAACAATCATCAGTCAAAGGGATGGGACATGTTACTTTATGGCACTGTGGTAAGTCAACCTCAAAACCTACAACATGAACCAGGAAAATACAAAGCAAAGACAATCAATCAATTAGCCATATCTCAACCTACAAGGGGAGTAACCATCAGTCAAGTTGAGGTGGGTTGCTATCAGTACATTACATCATATGCACCATCTAATCTTAGTCTAGAGCCTTGAATGTAGTCACATGAATACTTAGGCTGCTCATGGTCAGTATTAATACGGGCCAGGTAGAGAGTCACGGTCAGTCCTGCAGATCCAGTACAAACAGACAGGAGATTGGCGGTAAATCAGATGGGGAGCTACAGGGAAAAGATTTGGTCACTGGTCAATCAGATCTGTCTATTCGAATCAGTCAGGGGGATTTGCCATAGTCAGTCCTGGAGGTCAACTCAGTGAAAGTCAAGAGTGGGGGTTTACCAGAGACTACTGCTTTGTTAGGGAGGTGCGAGAATTGAGTCAGCAAATGGATATAAAGGAGTCAAGAATTGTGAATGAGGGAATAGAAGGAGCAGAGGAGAAACAATACAGTGAATTGGAGGATGCAGGAGTAGGAATAATTGATGAGACCATGGATTATCTGTCTGACTGTGCCAAGCATGACCTGCATTGCCTTTCGTGTTCATCCATGATCCTGCAGTAAATTTCCATGTAGAACATTCCATAGTCCTCCTTGTTGAGGAATCCCATGTTCCACTGCATAGAGCAGTATGCTCAACCATTGTTTGAGTGATGCCAATACTGTTTGCTTACATTACTAAGAACTTATTCTGGTTTGTATGTTCCTCTCTCAAATTCATTGCAAAAATCTACTGCAGCAGATTTATCATTTTATTTGTTGCAATACAGTGAAGATGCAGAGGAATAAAGGGTGGCAGATGTGCCAGCAACCGCCAGTGGGCACCAAATCATGTCCATATGAAGAACTAACAGCTGTCTGTGTGCCTTCAGGATGTGGAGAAGAGGCAGGAGAGCCGCAGGCATAGGCTGTTCAAGGACACTGCTGAAAATGTGTTGCTGGAAAGGCGCAGCAGGTCAGGCAGCATCCAGGGAACAGGAGAATCGACGTTTCGGGCATAAGCCCTTCTTCAGGAAGGGCTTATGCCCGAAACGTCGATTCTCCTGTTCCCTGGATGCTGCCTGACCTGCTGCGCTTTTCCAGCAACACATTTTCAGCTCTGATCTCCAGCATCTGCAGACCTCACTTTCTGTTCAAGGACACTGTCACAGAACTATGTCAGCTGCTGGATTTATACCTGCAACGTGGAGGGGGTGGCCATCGAGGCAACAACTTGTGTTGAACATCTCTACAACAGGCTACTTTCAAGAAGGCACTGAGGACATGTATGGGGCTCTCAATCCTTGGCACAAATTGCATCAAGACTATTACAAATGCAGTTTGTGCCAGGTTACACCTCTTCTTCTCATTTCCCTGTGATGAGGTCAGTTCAGCAATAGTTGGCTTCCCCCAGGTTCAGAAAGCAATAGACTGCATGCATGTTGCATTGAGAACACCATATTCTAATATAGCTGTCCTCCTCATTGGAAAGGTCCAATGTACAAGTCAACTGTGATCAACAGTACCTCACCTTGGACGTTTGCACCATGTAACCTGGGAGCTGCCATGTTGCCTAAATCCTTGAGATCTCTCATTCCTGCTTCACTCCAAATGTTGAACAAAGATGATTTCTGAGAGACCGGGGCCACCCTCTCCAACTGTGGCTGATAGCCTGAGTCAGGGGATTCTGAACTGAGTTGAGTATAGGTACAATGCAGCTTAATGTTCAACCAGGGTTGTGGTGGGGCAGGTCATAAGCCTTCTAAAGATGGGGTTCTAATGATTGGATTGGTGAGAAAAAGGGAGTAGAGTCTTTGCATTGTGTTCCAGGCAGAGTATGCTGCATAATCATAGCATACTGTCATCTACACATCTAGAGTAGGCAAAGAAGGGGATGTGATAGAGAAGGTGGGAGGAGAAAGATTTAAAAGGTACCTGAGGTTTAACATTTTTTTTTACATTGAGGATGATGCGTGTATAGAATGAGCTGCTCGAGGAAGTGATTTGAGGCTGATACAATTTCAACATTTAAAAGGCATCTGGATGGATATGTGAATGGGAAGGGTTTAGAGGGAAATGGGACTAGGTCAGATTGGGGTGTGTATTTGGCGCTGATAAGTTGAACTGAATGGACTATTTCTGTGCTGAATGTCTATGATAGATGCTGATGAAATAGAATAGCAGCAGCAGTCTTCTGAGGAGGAACACCACCGTCTACATGGTAAGTGTGTAGCAATACTAGAGTAAAAAGCCAGACAGGAATTAATTGGCACCCAGTTCCAGTATCTGTGTGCTGTCATCACTCATTGACCATAAAATTGTTGATGTTTAAAGGCAAGCAGTCTGTTTCTGATGTGACAGACTTCCAATTGGTTGTTTGTTGTTCACTTCTGTCAGAGCTCAAGAAACATGAAATTTTTAAACAGTTTGAGGGTTTCCCTGTATGTGATGATCCTGAATTAAACAATGAGACGATGTTGGGCAATATTGGAGATTGGGAAAACTAGCACTGGCTAAGACAAGGTTGTAAGATGGAACGAGGATGAACCCACGTAAGCTATATAACTTGATTCAGTGATGGACTGGTGCCCTTGTATGTGTAATGAAGCTAAGCTGCCTATGTGCACTGAGGAGCATTGATTTGTGTTTGACATCTGTGCATAGTTAGACTTTAAAGGCAGCAATGGTGTCAACTAACTTGGCAGTGGCGGGTGCTTCAGTATTTGGTGAATTGGAGAATATAATGAAAGGACACTATAGAGGTGTGTGCACTTGTAACAAAGCGAATTTGCAGAGGTAATGTGAGACCCTTTGGGTTTTTTTGCATTGCGGTACCACCACAGAAATTGCCAGAAATAAGACTTGGCTGATTTCTAGTAAGATTTAGTTTAATGTTTTAACTTTTTTCAAATATTATCCTTTTACAGAGACTCAATATCAAAGAAGTATCACTATTGTATCAACTTCTTTCAAGCATTTCATAGCTGACTCTATCCAGTTCCTGAATAAAATCCTCTGCAGTGTGGAAGCAGGCTATTTTGGCCCGCTGTGTCACACTGTGGGAGGAAACTGGAGCACCCAGAGGAAACCCACACAGACACAGGGAGAATGTGCAAACTCTGCACACATAGTTGCCCGAGGATGTAATCGAACCTGGGTGCCCAGCACTGAGAGGCAGCAGTGCTAACCACTAGCCTCCATGCCATCTCTTGAACTCTGGAAACGATTTTGCTATTCCTGAGTCTGCTCGAATGAACCTTTCAAAATACTGATGGTCAAAAATATATTTTCATTCTTACAATTTAAATCAGCATCCTAAAATTGTATTAGTTTGGAAACTCGACAGACTAGAAACCACTCCTTTTGAGGTGATGAAATTGGAAAAAAAAAAGGTTTTTCTTGCTAGGGGAAAAAAATCCTATTCCCTTCTGATCTGTGCACAGATTTGGAAGTAAAACTTTGAACTTTCTGCTGCCAGTCATAAACACAACAGTATAAACGTTCTATCCATTAACACTACAGTGATTCTTCTAGACACTCGTGTTTTCTCAGAACTTCACGTGTTTTCTCAGAACTGCTGTATTTAAGTCACTGTTTCAACTTATTTTTCTGACCACTTTTAAGAAGAAAATACTTTCACAGGACTGCCCTTCACCCATCTGTCTCTATTTTGAAATACAACTCTAAAAATGTATTAATGCACCTTAGTGCATTGCTCTGTGTGAAATTTGCTGATTGTGTTTCCCTGCATTGAATCTGAGTTGAAATATCCAGTTGTCTGAGGTAATTTGGAATACTCTGAGGTCAGACACTATATATGTTATTTCTTGTTTGCAACTGGACATACAGTAAAAATGGCTTATTCAGTTTTACTTAGCAATGAAGATATTGTCTATTACAGTCTTGAAGAGAGATAAAAAGCAGTTAATTTTTTGGTTAGTCCAAATGAACATGGTAAGAGAGCAAGAACAGATATACTACAAACATGTTCTCATTTACTCAGTACCCCTTAACTTTGAAAAGGAGCTGACTAAATGTCTACACAAGCAAGTGCCTGTATTAAAAATCCTTTTGTAAAAGTAATGTCTAAATTGCCTCAGTGTGTAACTTGTCTGATTTTTGATTGTGCTTTAATGTAGCTTATTCTTTACAAAAGGTGTTTGCTCATTGCTTGATACAAATATTCATATTTTTCCTCCTCCTCCTCTTGGCGTGAACTTATATGTTCTGTACACCAGAACACTGCTTGTAATTTAGTCCACAATAGAGTATGCCTCTTCCAAGCTCATGTTTATTATTTTGTGAAGCTAAAGACAAAAACAAAACTGGCAGCTCACACTGCAGGTCTGTTTGGATTATTGTAGTTTGTACCTGAGATGCTGGGATCCTGAGTTCTCCAATTAAAAAGGAAACTTATATAAGGTCATTCTCATTGTGTTTGGGCACTGCTGTGCTGCTGCCTCATCAGTTCTGTCACTTTAACGATACAGAATCTTGTTTAACCTCCGTTGACACCAGCTATCCCTATCAGTTACAACCATTAGTTGCTGGTGCATAATGACAAAGGTCTGTATAGAATATCTGCTAGTAGTGAAAAATGATGCAGATTCTCATCGAATATTTGTTTCCTTCAGTTGGCAAATGAATTTCCGATTCTCTATATAATTCCGTTCCCTGCAAATAAGGATTATTTACCTTTGCTGCAAAGAAATGAAACATGTTTGTTTAATAATGGTTTTGTGGAGAGCTCTAATTTAGTTCACATCAATGTGGAAAAGTTTTGGAGAGCTCACAAGGAATATAAAGACAGCATAAACTTCTACAGGTATATAAATTTACAGTGTAAGGAGCATTAGTTTATCCAAAAGAGGCAGCTAAGAAAACGCTAATGATTTTTTTTCTCTGGTAACTTATTAAGTTTAGGAATAATTCATAAGTAAATAGATAAGGAAAGTGCATCATATATTGACAAGTGAGAGTGGTTTATTGATCCCAGAGGACAAGTGGACAGATGGTGGGGAGTGTGTTGACCTCTGCAGCTTACCTTGGCTCAGAAACTGAGCTCCTCCCCGTCTCCCTCCATCTGAAGATCGGGAAGCAGCCTGATGAGCACTGCTCCCTGTCTCTGAGCACCCATTAATGCACTTTTTAAAAAAAGTTCTAATTGTTTACCCAAAGACAACTACTGGTTTTGAACAGTTCTGACAAACAACTGCAGGATAATATACCTGCGGTGTCACCTCCCCCTGTCCATCACTTTATCTTGAAGTTGCATTTTAGTTTATCTCCTTCTGGAAGCCACCTGTTAACATTTAGTAGACATTTGTACAGATATGATCATGCCGGACACCATTCTATCACATTATGAATGTCAATGTGGAAGTCTGAATCAGGAGGTCTTGATGTTTCTTCCAGGGAGAGAAGAGAATCTACTTTTGTGCCAAGTGGCCTTATAATTAGGCCCTACTAACCCCATACACATCCCTTAATATTCTGAAAAGCACCACTACTTACATTTGCTAAAATAAGCATTGGTCTCTTAGCGGGTGTGACCAGGCAATTTTGTGTGTAATTAGAAGACACAAAGCATCCAAGGAATATTCAAAGCTCATGAGGCAAAACTCAGAGAGGAAATTAAAATCATCACATTTTTAGAGAATAAGTATGATGAAACTAATGATATAAAAGGCTGGCAAGCCTTTTTGACCTGATGCCAATATTCTAGAGTCATCAAGGAAATGGCTGAAAAGGATGCACTGGTTATTGTGTAAGATTATCTAGATTCTGGAAAGGTGTAAGCAATTGGAAAGCCACAAATGTAAAACTGCTATTTCAAGAAAGGAAGAAGACAGAAAGCAGGAAATGACAGGCCATTTAGTGTAACAGCTTTCTTTGGAAAATGCTAAAAAATCAGAACACAATTTGACTGACTGTGTGGTTTTGCAAAGAGAAAGTTATTATGACCTATTTATTAGAATTCCTTTGAGGGTATAACACGTAGGATTGACAAAGAGAACCAGTAGATGTGGTTTATTTAAATTTTACAGGGTCTTTAATTAATATGTCGCATCAAAGGTTATTTCACAAGGTAAGAAGCTCATGTTGGTAATGATATGTTTGAGGATTGATTGACTAACTCACAGGAAATAGAAAGTTAAATATCACACAACACTAGATTATAGTCCAACAGGTTTATTTGGAAGCACTAGCTTTCAGAGCGCTGTTCCTTCATCTGGTGATTATGATGAAGGAGCAGTGCTCTGAAAGCTAGTGCTTCCAAATAAACCTGTTGGACTATAACCTGGTGTATGATTTTTAACTTTGTTCACCCCAGCCCAACACCAGCACCTCCAAATCAGGAAATAGAGGGGCAGGATATGCAAGTAATTTTCTGGTTGGCAAACTGCAATAGTTGCAGAGATCTGGGGTCTCCAATTATTTACAATCCATATCAATGACTTGGATGAACAGAGTGATAGCATTGCAGACAAATTTGCTAATGAAGCGCATAGGTAAGAAATCAAGTAATGAGGAGGATGTAGAGTCTGCGAAGAGACATGTATGGGTTAAGTGAGTGATTAACAATTGAAGTATAATGTGAGAAAAGACCAGGTGTTATGACAATGGCTCAGAACTCTGAAATACCATGGACATTTTTAAACTTGTAATTCCAAACTCTGTTATGAAAAGAGGACTAATGCAGATTTAATTAGATTAGATTAGATTAGATTACTTTACAGAGTGGAAACAGGCCCTTCGGCCCAACAAGTCCACACCGAACCGCTGAAGCGCAAACCACCCATACCCCTACATTTACCCCTGACCTAACACTATGGACAATTTAGCGTGGCCAATTCACCTGACCTGCACATCTTTGGAACTGTGGGAGGAAACCGGAGCACCCGGAGGAAACCCACGCAGACACGGGGAGAATGTGCAAACTCCACACAGTCAGTCGCCTGAGGCAGGAATTGAACCCGGGTCTCAGGCGCTGTGAGGCAGCAGTGCTAACCACTGTGCCACCGTGCCGCCCATTTAATGTAGGAAGCAATCTGGAAAAAGAAACCATAGAATGTCACACTCACTCCCAGATGCAATGGGAACATCAAACAAAAGCCCTTCAAAGGTGGAGTTGAAGGGGAAGAGGCAAGTTAAGTCAGATTGGACTATGCTGTCTTGTGACTACAAAGGTAATGAGAGCCTGACAGTCCTGCTCAACAGTAAGCCACCCAGTTAGGATTATATGTCAAACTACAGATACATTTTGTATGTTTTCCTTTTGCAGAATTCTTAAATTACACTGTCCTTTTGGGATTTGGGTTTAAGATTTTTTTATTTAAAGTATACTAAGGTACACTATGTTGGATTTTTGAGTATTTCTCATGCAACTGGCAGGTTCACATAACTGGCATGCCTTCCCCAAACATGCTGGGTAGCAGGGAGTTTATTGAATGAAAGTAGGGAAGTTTTACTAAATCTATACAAGGCACTAGTTAGACAATAGCAGGAATAGTATGAACAGTTTTGGGCTCCGATTGTAAGGAATGATATATTGGCATTGCAGACGGTCCAGCAAAGATGCACGAGGCTGATCCCAGGCATGGAGGGATTGTCTTATAAGGAGAGATTGAGTAGATTGGACCTGTATTCATTGGAATCTAGAAGAATGAGAGGCAACTTATTGAAATGCACAAGATTCTTAGGGGAGCACGACAGGGTAAGTGCAGAAAGGCTGTTTCCCCTCTGGAAGAGTCTAGGACCACAGGGCATAATTTCAAAATAAAACATTTAAGAGAAAGATGAAGAGGAATTTCTTCGGGTAATGAATCCGTAGAGTTTTCTTTTTACCGTAGTGGGCTAAAGAGGCTGGGTCGTAAGGTGTATCCAAGGCTGAGAGAGTCCGATGTTTAATAAGTAAGAGAATTGAGGGTTAAAGTGAAGAGGCAAGAAAGTGGAGTGGAGGATTATCAGATGAGCCATGATTTCATTGAATGGTGGAGCCGTTTTGATGGGCTGAATGGCCTTACAACCTTCTTACAAGTTAAAAGGTCTGTTTCAATTTGACTGGAGTATTCCAGTGGGTCTGAATATTCATGTATATACCTGCCTGGATTTGAGTGTTTAGCGTGCTGTGAAGGTCACATTCAAAGAACAGTTCCCTAATTAGCCCAGTGTTGAAGGTAAAGACCTTTCTGAACTTTGAGTACTCAAAGCCAGTTAACTCGTAGGGATACCAAAGGAAATAGGACAACAAGAGAGTCTCTGTCTGTTGCTCTATCTCGAATGCTTATCTATGTGGGGTGATAAGTCTTAGTTAGCTCATTTGGCTAGATGGCTGGTTTGCAATGCAATGTGGTGACAACAGTGCAGGTTCAATTCCTGTACTGACTGAGGTCGCTATGAAGGTCCCACTTGCTTGACCTTATCCCTTACTTGAGGCGTGGTGACCCTCAGGTCAGACCATCACCAGTCCTTCCTCTTCTCTCTCTTTAATATGAGATCAACCTTATCGTCGGGTAGAACTGTGGTGACTTTACTAGATTCCCAAATCAACAATGAATTAAACTGACAGTTGGTCAATTTCAGTTATGTAAGGTATAATAATCAAGAAAATTATTTGCTATGCTTGGAATAACATCAATTAAAATGTAAAAAGAAATCAAGCTTGGCTTAATTTCTTATTCAAAGTTTGATGTCCCACTTATTGCTACTGTGTGCAAAGAATAGTGTGAGGAGGAATTCCAACCATTCATTTAAAAATAACTACTGGAACATTGAAGTGTATATTTTTTGATCATTTCTAAATTACAAAAAAAACCTATCTTCACTTGAGGTTATAAGATAATGAAAACAAAGTTAGAAAAAATATCTAAGGGCTCTCCAAATTCATATCTCTGCATGAATACATGAAGCTATGGAAGATTGACTGACTGAAAATTTGAATCTCATAGACTTGCACAACTGCTAACACTATCTGTAGAGGATTATAGGACGCATGATATTTAGGAGATAACATCATGTGAACAGCTATCACAATAGCAACAAACACTTGACCCTGACCTCTGAACTCCACACGTCAATATGCAGTACTGGATCAGTAATCTGCTTCATCATAACAAGTAGAGTCCTGAAGAAACTAATAATGAAGTGATTAATGGGAGGATACCAGCTGTAGAGGAGCGGGTAGATGGTGCGATGAGGAAATAGATAATTCCAGTGGGACAGTCAGAGATGCTATTAAGCCTCTGGGTCAAATTTGGGTCTTTTGACTTTTCTGGTGACTCAGAAAGAGCATCTCTTGAAATTGTAAAGTAGGCTTAGCAGTTAAAGTAATTACTTTAAGGCTGCAATGTTTCTGTCCAAGACAGCTAATCTGTATAATATAAAGAGACCTTGTTCAGGTATTCATTCATTCTAATACCAGCTGGTGCCCTCCAAAGATGAATCTCCATCTGATGCCCTCCAGGAATCCTACAGACAGGCTCTTGGGGAGATAATAAATGTGGCAACAGCTTACATTCTCAGCAGGAAGGTAAAGTTCATATTCAAAATGTGCCGAAGGCACTGTGAATGGTTCATTAAAACTGCGACTCAAATGAGCCACAGCTTTACTGTTTGCTTTGATTACAAACCTCTGTGAGTTATATTTGGTTTCTAGAGGCTGAATTGATATTACTCAAGCAAAAAGAGTTCTGTCTCTTTGCTTCTTTTAACATACCGCTCTAACAATTCCTACAGATAATCATTTAGCTGTAAATAAGAATCCGAATTCTATGTAGTGTTTAGAATGTGATTTCATAGCAGTCAATCTAAGGAATACCCTAAGAATTAATAACTTTACTGTTCAACAAAGCTTCAGCTAATTTTTTTGAAACCTTGTCTATCAATACACAAAATTCCAAATAACTTCACATCAACTTAATAAGGTGATGCAATAGATTGTTTGATCAAGAGTGAAGTGGTTGCTTTTTGCATTAAAAGCTCATGGAACCCAGTGTCGGGGTGATCACCTATATTCAATATTCAGACGCAAAGAAAGTAGGTTCATGCCCTTCATTTTTCTGATGCTGAGACGGTGAAGACCTGAAAATTCTGACTGCAACATGCAGATAAAAATGGTTAATGTTTAAAACATATTGCTCAGAAAGCTAGATTATATCAATTAATTCTTTCAAATGATCAGTCTCCCAATATACCCAGAAAATTCCCAGGAGAAACTCACCAAAAATACTGTCCGTAGATCAAGATCCTTTTCCCAGTCTCTCTCCCAAGAGAACGAGCAGGAATTGAATTGCCAAAAGGTCATGTCTTCAGGGGCGAGCAGGAAGAGGAGGGGCTATGGTTCTGACAGATGCCTGTAGGATGGAAACCCAGACTGACCCTACACATATTTGGAAGCAGATGGAAAACAGCCATTCTGCTGTCAGATCAATTATTTCAATAGTCAATTAGTTGAGTGTTTAACCTTGAATTCTTCAGGTCAACTTTAACAACTAGGACTTCTTGATCTGAGTGAACTAGCATCAACTCGGGCATAGAGGACACTCATTGATCAATGTTATTGATAACCTTGAAAGTTTCGATTGCATAATTGCCCGCCCACCTATGCGAAAGGCTTGTGCTCATAGTAATCGCTCTAAGAGTCTGACTGCACTAATTCGCAAGTATAGAATGTGGGCACCACTGGCTGGACCAGTAATTATTGCAATTTCTAAACAATAGGTGACAGTGAGTTGTCTCCTTGAACTATCTCAATCCATGTAGTGTAGCTACATCCACAGTGCTTTTAGAAAGGGTCTTGTAACCTTTTAAAAGTCATTTCACCTAGCTTCATCTGAGCCTCATTTGCGACCAGCTGTCACTGCAGTGCAGGAGTGACTTTCGCATTTAGCATGGCCTTCTAATTAGAAGCAACAGGAGCTGCCACACCAATGCTAACATCAGAAGAAGCAACAACACCAAAAGCAGCAGCTGTTTTGACACATTCACAAACTGTTCCACAGGACAGACAGAATGACACATGAGCTCCTGCTCAAAGGAGACAACTTCCCGAGCATTGTATATGGACAGAAAATCATCATCTTCCATATGACAGACTAGTAGTACTTCAGGAGTCTCCGGCTTTCACAGCAGATCATTGCTGACATCTAAAGCCACTTAGAACTCAACCTCGCTCCAAGAAAACCATGTGGGTATGCATTTCTAGTATTAATCAAGTCATAGCAACCACACTACTGCAGCTCCTTCCAAGAATCCTGGTCTGCTGCCCATTGAGGTATCCTTGGTGGCCAATACCATGTTTGCTGAGGCCATCACTTCTGTCCACTTTGACACTGAAGACAGTTGGAATCAGGGGGGCTGTTGCATTTGTTGCAGTGGCTGGACTCTTATTGGCTTCCATTGTCTTTGATCGTGTCCATGGCAATTACGATGTCCTCAAATCAGCCTGGACAATGTACCAATTTGAAAAGTTTAGTTTCTATGTAACTACCAGAAGTCTACATACATCGCAATGCTAGATAATTAGAAGCTGACATGATTTCTTCAATCATTCCGTATAATGATGTTTCTGTCAGGATTTCACACTCCACAATTTATGAAAGGATGGCTCCTTGAAAACAGTTGCTAACTTGGGAGGACCAGGCTGTCGAGGAGCCCCTTGGCTATGCAAAGGAGAGATACAAAAGGGTCAAATTATCAGAAGGGCTTTGGCTCAATGAAGATGAGACACAAGTGTCTGGACAGATCTGAGGTGTCCTTCAGTGTGCCCTGTCAATGGTCTCCAGAACGGTGTGAAAGTAAATAGAACTGTGGATATTGTAAATCAGAAACATAAACAGAAATTGCTGCAAAATCTCAGCAGGTCTGGCAGCACCTGTGGAGATAAATCAGAGTTAATGTTTCAGGTTGAGTGACCCTTCCTCTGAACTGTTCCATACTATGAACAAGGTTTTGGTGCAGAAACACACAAGGAGGCATAAGACAGATCAGGGAGGTCTTAATTAGTGTGTCAAAGGGAGCTGTGCAGTTGACATAGTTTGTAAATAGGAACATTGAGCCCCAAAACTAGGGGGTACTACAGAACTTTGCAAATCTCTGGTTAGGTCTTAGCTGGAGGACCTTATGGTACCTAAAACTCTTTAAGAAGGAGTTACAGAGTACATTTGGCAGCTTATGATAAAGAATCACTGGACTCGAAATGTTAACTGTTTTTCTGTCTACAGATGCTGCTCGGCTTGCTGAGCTTCTCCATTGCTTTCTATTTTTGTTACAATTTGCCATTGTCATCAGTTTTGTTTTATTACAGAGTAAGTATACTGGGATGGGGGCTTTGCTGCATTGAAAAATATGTGTGGTGTAGTTGCATTATTTTAGCTGATAAAAGAACCCCTCCATTTTGAAGTGCCCTAGGTTCTCCCATGTTTCCGAATGGGGCTACCAGCCTGATATTTCTATGGGTCATCTTATTAAGCTTCCAATCTTGGTCCATTTGACATTCTTAATGGATGTGGAGCTCCTGGCTATAGGAAAATGACTGATTTGTCTATGTCCTACCTTGACCACCTCCAGGTTATAATTCAAAAGTGAGTCAACATTACAAACATGACCCACCTAGCAACATTTAGCTTGTTTATTCTTTTTTTACTCCACAGATGCTGTCTGATTCTGAGTGTCACCAGTATTTTAAATTGCTATTTCAGGTGTTGTAATATTTTGATTTTGCTAAAGTTACTTTATTAATTAATCAGAAAATGCAATAAACTGTCATGGTTATATCAGCTTGAATTCAGAACTACAATACTGCAGCCATGAGATGTATCAGGAACTTCCATTGTTGTGTATTTATTTTACTTTTCCATTAATTTCAGTTGGGCAAACTAAGGTTGATTATTACTGAACAAGAAAAATCTAAGTGTGCATGTTAAAAAATGATTGCATTTTGTCTTGCTGAAAGACAAACAGTTATTGTTTTGGGAGTATTCAAATTTACAACCTTAAATCATAAATAATTTGTTAAATGATTTTAGAATATTAAGATTTACCAATGCATGCAATCACTTCTAACTTAATTATAAAATTAAGGATGTATAAACTGATCTGTAGATTTCCTGGGAAGGGATATGTGTATTGACTGGACACTGTTCTACCTTAAAGTTGAGAGTGTGGTGTTGGAAAAGCTCAGCAAGTCAGGCTTCTGATGAAGGGCTTATGCCTGAAACATTGATTTTCCTGCTCCTCAGATGCTGCCTGACCTGTGTTTTTCCAGCACCACACTCTCAACTCTGATCTCCAGCATCTGCGGTCCTCACTTTCTCCCTGTTATAACTGAAATACTTGTAGAATTTTGGCTAACTCTGGATCCTTGAGTGTATCAGCCTCAGACTTGTAATAATTCTGAATGCTTGCCATCTCTTTAGCAGAGATAGTAACTTTTCTTGTAAATCTAATATGGTCCTTGAAATAGGTCTAATAGCCGTTAGGGAAGTAACTTTATAAATTGAGAACTATAACATATAATTCTCATCACTACTTCTAATGTGATAAACCGTCTCATCTCCCATAACCAATGCTTCACGGATCAGAAGCCAAAATAATTTATTAAATTATCTGCTTATTAATGAATTTGTGCTAAATTAGGCAACATGTTTTAGGCTCATTTAAATATTTATATATTTATTTGATATGCATGTTATTTATTTTCACCACTGAAAATAAACAGATTTGGAGCTATGCATCTTCTTATTAATAAGAAGTATATCCAAGACATTTCTCTTACTAACCAGAGTGTAAAGCAACAAATCAACTGCTGTTCAGGTGTGATATTATCTCAGTGACGGGGCTTCATTGTTCTTGGCTTGACCTTCAAACCACAATAGTCACATTATTGGTTTTCTGTTTAACCCTGTGATATACTCCAAACTGTTTGACATCTGCTCCATTACCAAGGTTGGAGAAGGTGAGGATATCAGTATTGAGAGTGTGGTGCTGGAAAAGCACAGCAGGTCAGGCAACATCCGAGGAGCAGGAGAATCGATGTTTCGGGCAATATCCCTTCATCAAGAACGAAGCAATGAGCCGAGGGGATGGAGAGATAAATGGGAGAAGGATGGGACTGGAGGGAAGGTAGCGGAGAGTGTGATAGGTAGATGGAGGTGGGGGTAATGGTGATAGGTCAGAGAGGAGAGTGGAGCAGATGGGTGGGAAGGAAGAATGGAAAGGTAGGACAGGTCATTAGGGCAGTGCTGAGTTGGGAGGTTGGAACTGGGATAAGGTGGGGTGAGGGGAAATGAAACTGGTGAAATCCACATTGATGCTACGTGGTATGAGGGTCCCAAGGCGGAAGATGAGGTGTTCTTCCTCCAGACGTCGGGTGGTTAGGGAGTGGCGCTGGAGGAGGCCCAGGACCCTGCATGTTCTTAGCGATGTGGGGGTGGGGAAGGGATTGAAGTGTTCGGCCACATAGAGGTGGGGTTGGCTGGTGCAGGTGTCCCGGAGATACTCCCTGAGGTGCTCTGCGAGTAGGCGTCCTGTCTCCCCAACATAGAGGAGATCGCATCAGGAGCAACGGATACAGTAAATGACATGTGGAAGTGCATCTTCCGCCTTGGGACCTCCAATCATATGGCATCAATGTGGATTTCACCAGTTTTCTCATTTCCCCTCATCCCACCTTATCCCAGTTTCAACCTTCCAACTCTGCACTGCCCACATGACCTGTCCTTACCTGTCCATCTTCCTTCCCACCTATCTAGTTCACCCTCGTCTCCGACCTATCACCATTTCCCCCACCTCTGTCTACCTATCTCACTTTCAGCTGCCTTCCACCTCCACCCCAGCCCCACTCCCCTCCCCTTTATCTCTCCATCCCCCCCATCTACAGCAAATGGACTGCAGTGATTCAAAAAGGCAGCTCGCTACCACCTCCTTGAGGGCAACTAGAGATGAGCAATAAATGCTGACCCAACCAGTCTCACCCACGTCCACCCACATGAATTTGAAAGCAAAAACTTAACTGAATTGTGGAAAAGGCTTGAGGTGAATAGTTCCCTCTGTCCTTTGTAATACTGATGGCTGAGTTCATATGAAATTGCAATATACCTAAAGAGGAAATCAGTAATGATAGAAAGGTATATGTAGTTTACTATTACAAAGATATTTGAAAGAGAAATAATCCCTCCTGAACAATCAAGATTAATGATACCATTTACTTTATATTTCCTTTTTGAATCAGGAACAAAATACTATGTGGTGAGAATAATGTTCTTCATAGTCAGTTAACTTCTGCCAGTCTTTATTTAATAACATTTTGTACTTCACAGTAACAGTAGACTTTTTTTTCTCTTTGTTGGTAACTGTATTCTTCCTTTGCATATTGCTACTATGAGAAAGTGAGGACTGCAGATGCTGGAGATCAGAGCTGAAAATGTGTTGCTGGAAAAGTGCAGCAGGTCAGGCAGCATCCAAGGAGCAGGAGAATCGGCGTTTTGGGCATGAGCCTTCCTAAAGAAGGGCTCATGCCCGAAACGTCGATTCTCCTGTTCCTTGGATGCTGCCTGACCTACTGCGCTCTTCCAGCAACACATTTTCAGCATATTGCTACTATGCCAATATGCCCAGTTTATAACTATATCAACGCAAATATCTCTTGGATACTTCATAAGTTGACAAAAACAAGGTTTTAAAAACAGGTAAAATAAATGAGTGTTCTCAGAAAACTACCCAAACAGTGAGAATTACCCAAGAGGGTACACTGAAGTATATATTCAGTTTACCCGATAATTAAACTCAACCTGTCTATTTGAGCAATCTTCGCTATATTCCAGATTTAAATCAGAGATACCATGATGCAGCAAAGGAATTGAACTTTATTTAAACCTTTAAAATTCCGAACACATTGCATCATGAGCAAGACATATTTCAATTCTTTGGAAAATGCTGTAGATGGCTAACATTTTTACTTTATGTTTAGAATTGGAATATTATTGATCATTTCAAGTCTTTAATCTTGGGACACAAATATTTAGTGCCTAAAGAAAATGTTGTGGGAACTTGATGAGATGATGGCAGATCTGAACACCACTACATTCTGACCTTGCCCAAATTAGTTCTTGACAGGCCAAAACTCCATCTTCCCGCCCTGCTGGCATTGATGCCCTTAAGTGGTTAATTGTTGACAACTTATGGGAATAAAAGCAAAATATTACAGATGCTTGAAATTTGAAACAAACACACAGAATGCTGGAGAAACTCAACAGCTCTGGAGACATCTGAAGAGAGAAAGAGTTAATGTTTCAAGGTCAATATGATACTTTTTTTCAGAATTCCTGAGTTCTGGGAAGAGGCATACTGGTGTTTAACTGTTAACTCTGTTTCTTCCATCAATTTGCAATAATTAAACATAATACCAGAACTAGAACTTAGGAGAGTGGGCGTTAGATATTAAAAACCATCTGCATTTGTCCCTTCCCTCTTTCCCATATGACCTCCACCCCCTGAAACCTTTGCATTTCATGGAATGTTGTCCTGGCAGTGGGCATAACCTTCAGACTGGTACTGCTGAGTTCTGGAGTTACTAACCTCTGGTTAACTGACAGCTCCAAATAGTGGGACTTCCTGGTACACAGTCTTAATTTCAGAAGAAAGTCAGAGGCAGGTAATTCGATCCGTACTGTCCGGAGTGAAAGTAATTGCAGCCTGGTTGGAATGATGCCCTTAAGTCGTAATAATCTGTTTTGGAGGGCCTGTCTGCCCTTAGAAGGCCATTGGTTAAGTGTGCAAGTGTGAAAAGCTTGATCTTCACCAGTTCCAATGTTTGCCTTTTATATAAAGTGGTCTCCTCTGCTTTATTGTGGCACAACTCTGTGTGATTTACTCTGATCTAGAAATTAATGAAAAATTTGGGAAGATACAGCAAAAATAATCCTGCTGGACCTTGCTATCTTTTGAGTGATGGCATCATTCTGTTTCATTGGTGGTGAGATGGAGGTGGTCAGGAGCTTCAGGTTCCTAGAAGTAAATATCACCAACAAGCTGACCTGGTCTGTCCATCTTGATGCACATGTCAGGGATGTCTCTGACTGACTGCAGAAAATTCTCAAGGAAAGTGTGATGCAGGTAGACACCAATAATATAGGTAAAAAACAAACTGGATAAGGTCCTACATGAAGAATCTAGGGAGTTAGGAACCAAGTTTAACAAGTAGGACCTCAGGTAGTAATCTCAGTATTGCTACCAGTACCATGTGTGAGTCCGAGTAGGAGTTATAGAATATTCAAGATGAATGTGTGGCTTGAAAGATGGTGTAGGAGGGAGGGGTTCAGAGTTTTGGGACATTGGGACCAGTTCTTGGGGAGATGGGACTATTACAAATGGGATGGTCTGCACCTGGGCCAGACTTGAACCAATGTCCTTTTACTAAGCTAGGGAGGGTTTAAACTAATGTAGCAGGGGGATGGGAACCAAATGAGGAGGTTAGTGGACAGCAAGGAAGTAGTAACTAAAGTCTGTAGGGAACTAGATCATGAAGGGGAAGAGTAGGCAGGGAACAAATGATGAACGCAGAGACACTGGTGGACTGAGGTGCATTTGTTTTAATACAAGAAATATAGTAGGTAAGGCAGATGAACTTGGGGCTTAGATTAGTAGAGTCATAGAGTCCTAGGGATATGCAGCATGGAAACAGACCCTTTTAGTCAACCCTCCATGCCGACCAGATATCCCAGCTCAATCTAGTCCCACCTGCCAGCACCCGGTACATATTCCTCCAAACCCTTCCTATTCATATACCCATCCAAATGCCTTTGAGTATGATATTGCTCCTACTGAGACTTGGTTGAGGAAAGGGCATGATTGGCAATTAAACATCCCAGGATATCGATGCTTCAGGCAACATAGAGAGGGAGGTAAAAGGGGTGGAGGAGTTGCATTACTGGTCAGGGAGGATATCACAGCTGTGCTGAAGGAAGGCACAATGGAGGACTTGAGCAGTGAGGCAATATGGGCAGAGCTCAGAAATAGGAAGGGTGTGGTAACAATGTTGGGCCTGTACTACAGGCGAGACCACTCCCAACAGTGACCGTGAGATAGATGTACAATTATGACGAAAGACGTAGGAGCAACAGGGTGGTGGTGATGGGAGATGTTAATTTTCCCAACACTGACTGGGATTCACTGAGTTTTAGAGGTCTGGATGAAGCAGAATTTGTAAGGAGCATCCAGGAGGATTTTCAAGAGCAGTACAAGGAATTGGGAGGCACGGTGGCACAGTGGTTAGCACTGCTGCCTCACAGCGCCGGAGACCCGCGTTCAATTCCCGTCTCAGATGACTGACTGTGTGGAGTTTGCACCTTCTCCCTGTGTCTGTGTGGGTTTCCTCCCACAGTCCAAAAAGATGTGCAGGTTAGGTGAATTGGCCATGCTAAATTGCCTGTAGTGTTAGGTAAGGGGTAAATGTAGGGGTATGGGTGGGTTGCGCTTCGGCCGGTCGGTGTGGACTTGTTGGGCCGAAGGGCCTGTTTCCACACTGTAATGTAATCTAATCTATATAAGTAGTCTAACTCGTGGAGGGGGGAATTACTTAGGGAATCGTGATCACAATTCCATAAGTTTTCGGATACTCATGGACAAAGACGAGAGTGGTCGTAAAAGAAGAGTGTTAAATTGGGGGAAGGCCAACTATACAAAAATTCGGCAGGAGCTGGGGAATGTAGATTGGGAGCAGCTGTTTGAAGGTAAATCCACATTAGGTATGTGGGAGGCTTTTAAATAGAGGTTGATTAGAACTCAGGAGAGAGATGTTCCTGTGAAAATGAGGGATAGAAATGGCAAGATTAGGTAATCATGGATGACAGGTGAATTTGTGAGACTAGCTAAGAGGAAAAAGGATCCATACATAATGTATAAGTGACTGACGTCAGATGAAGCTTTGGAAGAATATCGGGAATGTAGGACCATTCTGAAACAAGGAATTAAGAGGTCTAAAAGGGGGTCATGAGATATCCTTAGCGAGCAGGGTTAAGGAAAACTCCAAAGCCTTTTATTCATATATAAGGAGCAAGAGGGTAACAAGGGAAAGGGTTGGCCCAAGGACAAAGGAAGAAAGATATGGGTGGAGTCAGAGAAAATGGGTGAGATTCTTAATGAGTACTTTGCATTGGTATTCACTGAGGAGAGAGACATGGCAGATGTTGAGGTTAGGGATAGATCTTTGATTACTCTTGGTCAAGTCAGCATAAGGAGGGAGGAAGTGTTGGGTATTCTGAAAGGCATTAAGGTGGACAAGTCCCCAGGTCCGGATGGGATCTATTCCAGGTTACTGAGGGAAGCGAGAGAAGAAATAGCTGGGACTTTAACAGATATCTTTGCAGCATCCATGAAAACGACAGAGGTCCCAGAGGACTGGAGAATTGCTAATGTCGTCCCCTTGTTTTAGAAATTTAGCAGTGATAATCCAGGTAATTTCAGACTTGTGAGCTTGACATCAGTGGTAGGGAAGCTACTGGAGAAGATACTAAGGGATAGGACACATACCATTTGGAAGAAAATGGGCTTATCAGTGATAGGCAGCATGGTTTCATGCAGGGAATATCATGTCTTCCAAACCTAATAGAATTCTTTGAAGAGGTGACAAAGCTGATTGAGGTAAGGGATGTAGATGTCATATACATGGACTTCAGTAAGATGTTTGATAAGCCTCCCCCATGGTCGGCTGATGAAGAAGGTGAAGTTGCATGGGGTCCAGGGTGTACTAGCAAGATGGATAGGGAGATGGTTGGGCAACAGGAGACAGAGAAGTAGTGGAAGGGAGCTTCTCAAAATGGAAACCTGTGACCAGTGGTGTTCCACATGGATCCGTGCTGGGACCACTGTTCTTTGTGACATACATAAATGATTTGGAGGAAGGTATAGGTTGCCTCATTAGCAAGTTTATAGATGATACTAAGATTGGTGGAGTAGCAGGTAGTGAAGGGGACTGTCAGAGAATATAGCAGAATATAGATAGATAGATTGGAGAGTTGGGCAGAGAAATAGCAGATGGAGTTCATGGAGTTCAATCCAGACAAATGCGAGGTTACGCATTTTGGAAGATACACTTCCAGAGTGAACAATACAGTAAATGGAAAAGTCCTGGGGGAATTTGATGTCCAGAGACATCTGGGTGTTTGGATCCATTGTTCCCTGAAGGTGGCAATGCAGGTTAGTAGAGTGGCATGCTTTCCTTCGTCGGATGGGGTATTGAGTAAAAGAGATGGAAATGTGTTGCTGGAAAAGCGCAGCAGGTCAGGCAGCATCTAGGGAACAGGAGAATCGACGTTTTGGGCATTAGCCCTTCAGGAATCAGGCTAATGCCCGAAACGTCGATTCTCCTGTTCCCTAGATGCTGCCTGACCTGCTGCGCTTTTCCAGCAACACATTTCCATCTCTGATCTCCAGCATCTGCAGACCTCACTTTCTCCTTTATTGAGTAAAAGAGTTGGCAGGTCATGTTATAGTTGTATAGGACTTTGGTTCGGCCACATTTGGAATACTGCATACAGTTCTGGTCACCACATTACCGAAAGGATGTGGATGCTTTGGAGAGGGTGCAGAGGAGGCTCACCAGGAAGTTGCCTGGTATGGAGGGTGCTAGCTATGAAGAGAAGCTGAGAAGATTAGGATTATTTTCATTGGAAAGAATGTAGTTGAGGGGGTACTTGATTGAGGTTTACAAAATCATGAAAGGTGTAGACAAGGTGGATAGCAAGAAACTTTTTCCCCCAGAGTGCTGGACTTGATTACTAGGGGTTATGAGTTCAAAGTGAGAGGGGAAAAGTTTAGTGGAGATGTGTGTGGAAGGGTGTGGGGTGCCTGGTTTGCGTTGCCGGTGGAGGGAACTACAGCATTATTTAAGATGCATTTGGAAGATGCATGAATGGGCAGGGAGCAGAGGAATACAGATCTTTGGAAAATAGATTTAAAGAATCTGGATTGATACAGGCCTGGAGGGCCGAAGGGCCTGTTCCTGCATCGTAATCTTTGTTCATTTGTTCTTTGTTGTTTATTGTCAAGAAAGCACACCAATGCCTCTACTTTCTAAGAAGGCTAAGGAAATTCAGCATGTCCACAGTGACTCTTACCAATTTTTATAGATATGATACTTTCCATTGTGTATCTGATGCATCACAGGTTAGTATGGCAACTGCTTTGCCCAAGACCACAAGAAACTGCAGAGAATTGTGAATGAAGCCCAGTCCATCATGAAAACCAGTCTTCCTTCCACTGACTACATCTACACTTCTTGTTGTCTTGGGAAAGCAGCCAACACCATCAAAGATCCCTCCCAGCCTGATCATACTCTTCTCTATCAGGCATGAGATACATAAATTTGAAAACACGCACCATCAGATTGAAGAACAGCTTCTTCCCCACTGTTATCAGACTTCTGAATGAATCTCTTATATATTAGAGTTGAACTTTCTCTACACCTTTTCTGTAACTGTGACACTATATTCTGCACTCTGTTCTTAAGGTGCGATTTGTTTGGTTAGCGCACAAAGCAATTCTTCTCACTGTATCTCTGTACATGTGACAATAATAAATCAAATCAAATCAAATCATGCCTCACTCAGCAGCTGGATTCCCATTCTCACCATTTGGGCAATGGGAAAATTATAACTTATAATGCTGAATCCAAAATTTTGTATACACAAACACTAATTAGTGTTTTTGTTACAATCAAATATTGGTTTAATCAATTGCTTTGTATTCATTTTAAATTTTTTTGCATGTAATCAGGACAGTTGCTCAAATTAGAATTCAATCACTCCTTGACTGAAGAACAAATAATAATTCTTTGTAATTTGATGTGGGTTTGATTGTACACAGATATGCGTCAGAACCTTCAAGTTTAGGAAATGCTTTTTAATGTTGTGATTATTTTTCTTGTCAATTAATGAACCAGTGCCATTGCATTTGAAAATCTGCCTTTCTGTTTTGCAGTTTAGGCACATCTTCAAGGCTGCAGTTTTAGATGTGCATCTAGGTCACTAGAATTATTGATCATAATTACATAGAAAGAACAACTCCCATCGGATCATTTTCACAGGCTGGATTGAATCCAAGTTACTGCAGTTCTGCGTTAATGCAGATATAAATCCCCGTTCTCCTCAAGATGGTTATTTTAAGGTAGTGGAAGTAATCATTCATTGTACATCTCACATTTCCATTAATGAAGCCTGCATCAGGAATTTAACTATGAACACTTTATTGATATTTTATGATTTATAGGACATCTCTTACTCAGTTGTTTAATAATGTGTTCTAATGGCATCTGCAGTTTTATAAAAGTGACACCCGAAAAGAAGCTTTCACATCAAGATTTTATTCATGTACAAATGGATCAACCCACTATTGTCTTTATTTTTAATAATTAAACACATTTATTCATTTCATCTTGGAACACAAGGAAGACAGCTGGTGCTAGAATAGAAAGAAAGAAAAAAATATTTAAAGTAACTTCTTTTGACGATACTAAGCTCCCTCTCAAACCATTGTTGTTTCATTCAAGCTAAGCAGACTTATCCTAATTTATTCAGTGTTTCTTGGTTCACATGACTGTAAAAACCATTTTGTTGTTTATTATTTGGGCTAGAGACTGCAAGCAAGATATTTGGATAACAAATGTGATTATTGATCATTGTTTACATAACATTTGCTCTCAGCTTTGATAGTGTCCTTAATGAGTTAACATGAAGAAAGTACATAGGAAATGGTACACTTACTTACTTCATCCTCTGAGCTCAAGTGAAGTACAGAGAAAGCACAACTGAGAAATCCGTTCTTTTAATAGGTATTTAGCAAGATCAATAGCATATTCAATATGTTTAAAATAATGATGGTAAAGGATAGACCAGATCTAAAAGTTGAAGTTCTAAATTGAAGAAAGGCCAATTTTGACGGTATTAGGCAAGAACTTTCGAAAGCTGATTGGGGGCAGATGTTCACAGGCAAAGGGACGGCTGAAAAATGGGAAGGCTTCAGAAATGAGGTAATGAGAATCCAGAGAAAGTATAGGGTGAAAGGAAAGGGTGGTAGGTATAGGGAATGCTGGATGACTAAAGAAATTGAAGGTTTGGTTAAGAAAAAGAAGGAAGCATATGTCAGGCATAGAGAGGATAGATCGAGTGAATCCTTAGAGTATAAAGAAAGTGGGAGTATACTTCAGAGGGAAATCAGGAGGGCAAAAAGGGGACATGAGATAGCTTTGGCAAATAGAATTAAGGAGAATCCAAAGAGTTTTTGCAAATAAATTAAGGACAAAAGGGTAACTAGGGAGAGAATAGGGCCACTCGCAGATTAGCAAGGCGGCCTTTGTGTGGAGCCGCAGAAAATGGGGGAGATACTAAATGAGTATTTTGTCAGTATTTACTGTGGAAAGGGATATGGAAGATGCAGACTGTAGGGAAATAGATGGTGACATCTTGCAAAATGTCCATATTACAGAGGAGCAAGTGCAGGATATGTTGAAACATTTAAAAGTGGATAAATCCCCAGGACCTGAACAGGTGTACCCGAGAACGCTGCGGCGAGCTAGAGAAGTGATTGCTGGGCCACTTGGTGAGATATTTGTATCATCGATAGTCACAGGTGAGGTGCCGGAAGACTGGAGGTTGTCAAACGTGGTGCCACTGTTTAAGAAGGGTGGTAAGGACAAGCCAGGGAACTATAAACCAGTGAGCCTGACGTCGGTGGTGGGCAAGTTGTTGGAGGGAATCCTGAGGAAGAGGATTTACATGTATTTGGAAAGATAAGGATTGATTAGGGATAGTCAAAATGGCTTTGTGTGTGGGTAATCACGTCTCACAAACTTGATTGTGCTTTTTGAGGAAGTAACAAAGAGGATTGATGAGGGCAGAGCAGTAGATGTGATCTATATGGACTTCAGTAAGACGTTCGACAAGGTTCCCCTTGGGAAGCTGATTAGCAAGGTTAGATCTCACAGAATACATGAAGAACTGGCCATTTGGATACAGAACTATCTCAAAGGTCGAAGACAGAGGGTGGTGTTGGAGGGTTGTTTTTCAGACTGGAGGCTTGTGACCAGTGGAGTGCCACAAGGTTTTGTGCTAGTCGTCTACTTTTTGTCATTTACATAAATGATTTGGATGTGAATATAAGAGGTACAGTTAGTAAGTTTGCAGATGACACCAAAATTGGAGGTGTAGGGGACAGTGAAGAGGGTTACATCCGATTACAACAGGAACTTGACCAGATGGGCCAATGGGCTGAGAAGTGGCAGATGGAGTTTAATTCAGATAAATGCGAGGTGCTGCATTTTGGGAAAGCAAATCTTAGCAGGACTTTTACACTTAATGGTAAGGTCCTATGGAGTGTTGCTGAACAAAGAGACCTTGGAGTGCAGGTTCATAGCTCCTTGAAAGTGAAGTCGCAGGTAGATAGGATAGTGAAGAAGGCATTTGGTATGCTTTCCTTTATTGGTCAGAGTATTGAGTACAGGAGTTGGGAGGTCGTGTTGTGGCTGTACAGGACATTGGTTAGTCCACTGTTGGAATATTCCGTGCAGTTCTGGTCTCTTTCCTATCGGAAAGATGTTTTGAAACTTGAAAGGATTCAGAAAAGTTTTGCAATGATGTTGCCAGGGTTGGAGGATTTGAGTTATAGGGAGAGGCTGAACAGGCTGGGGCTGTTTTCCCTGGAGCGTTGGAGGCTGAGGCGTGACAAAATTGAGGGGCATGGATAGGATAAATAGACAAAGTCTTTTCCCTAGGGTCGGGGAGTCTAGAACTAGAGGGCATAGGTTTAGGGTGAGAGGGGAAAGATATAAAAGAGACCTAAGGGGCTACCTTTTCATGCAGAGGGTGTGTATGGAATGAGCTGCAAGAGGAAGTGGTGGAGGCTGGTACAATTGCAACATTTAAGAGGCATTTGGATGGGTATATAAATAGGAAGAGTTTGGAGGGATATAGGCCGGGTGCTGGCAGGTGGGACTAGATTGGGTTGGGATATCTGGTCGGTATGGACGGGTTGGACCGAAGGGTCTGTTTCCATGCTGTACATCTCTAGGACTCTTTGATTGTTTACTTGTAGAGAGCTCATTAGCAAAAGGAATGCAGAGACAATATTACTCTTATGGTCCTTTGACTATTCTGAAAGTTGTGTGGGAATGAGGATTTATCTTTAATGGGTTTTATATTCTACTGGTGACCAGCCAAAGCATCCCAGGTGGAAGGGGCAATCACACAGAAGAACCTTGTCATTTCAAGTAAGTTCAGCATTTGGAAAGTCTGTGGAAGAAGGAATACTGAGCACTTTTCCAGTTGGCTAGATATGTAATGATGTTTTCATGTATGTGTGTCTCGAGAGTGAACATCTGGAAAAAAAGGTGTCAAGATAAGCAATAAGGATAATGCCAATTACTTATTTTATTCTATTAGTTGTCTACAAATTGTTTAGTTAAGTATGACTGCTACTTCTCTAATAGGGAGAAATGGTTGTCTAAAATTACATCTGTTCCCCTCAGATGCCTGAAAAATTCAGTGATATATGTTGTTGACCTGCATTTTAGCATGTGACTTGCTGTAACGTGACCAGGAAAGATCGATACGAACTATTATTTATCAATATTATAAATCAGCTTGAAAAACCTATCAGCTGAATAAGATTGTTTCTAAACTTTATGTACAGATACAAATTAACGCACAGAAATAAAATGCTGCTACTTCATTTTCCTAGACTGTCTAATTAAAATAATGTATTCACACAGACACCATCTAATTCCTTTGGCATTTTAAATGCATCACTTGAATCATCTACTCCTAAATCTACTCTCTCCTAAAGTAAAAGGACACAACTGCCACCTTTGTCTTGATAACTAAAGGTATTAATTTCATGGCTCTCTATCAACCTTTTCCATGGTTTTGACACGTGTTAATCTCATCATCATGCAAAGAGATCAGTGTTGGATACAGTATTCTAGATGAGGCTTAATGAAGGTCATGTATGAGAGCTTTGTGGTGATTTCTGTTTTGTATTGGATTGTGTTAGCCATAATGCTTGATTCAGTTACACTCTTCTTTACCCATGTAGTTAGACTGACAATTTATTCACATTCATAATGCAGCTGTCTACCAGAATTATGGAGTTTTATTATGTGTCTTCAAAGGTCAAAAATATCTGCCCTTAATGTATTTCTGTTTCTGAATTTGTTTCATTGTGGACTTGGGACCTCACAGGCACTAACCTTGTATTCTCAAGTCTCTTTGAACAAATGTGGTTTCACTCGAGAACATTTTGGAAACCTTTCTTATATTTTGTACTGAATTAGTTGTCACTTTGAGACATGCTGAGTTTGCGTTCTGCACTGTATATGTGAGAGTTCATAAATTTACTTGCATATTTTTGCTGAACATCACCCATCATATGAATGGCCAGGGGTCCGTAACAGGGTTGTGTGACAGGGTGCTGGATGACTGTCTTTAGAAATGGAATTAAAAAGTTTATTCAGCTAATAGAGATATATAAACATTATAAAAGATTCCTTATCAGCTGGTTATGAATTGTTACTAATTAAATTGAAAAGCCACATTTCAAATTTCTGCTGATTGAAAAGAGTAGGTTCATATGTTCTACCAGCCGTGTCATAATCCACTGTTCTATGGAGGGGAGAAACACCATCTGATGAATATCTTAAGTTTGTTCTCTATTATAATACTAATAATCTGTATTTCTTTCACAGTCCTTATTTCATTAACAAATACATGGGCATGAGGAATGAAACCTTCATGAAGCTAGCAGCAGTTGGAACCTGGTTGGGAGATTTTGTCACAGCCTGGATGGTGAGACTAACTTTTCTATTATTTTCTAATTGATGCTTAACTAAAGGTGCAAAATGTTATAACTTTAATTCTTCTCTTGGATTATAATATTCTTTTTACAATGAGCTGATGTATTAAAAAGTATTGTGGTTCTAAATTCCAACTTCCCAGGCAATTTCTGCAAAGGTCACATGTCAAGGTTTCCATGAAACCCTGACATATGGCTCGGGGTCATCCGTTGATTTCTGACTTTCAGGAAACTGGAAGATCTGGGTTGTCATCTGAAGATAAAATATTAGAATAGTGAACACTTTTTCACTTGGGGTATGTGCACCAATGTCTTACTGTGCACAGGACTTGAGCATGCAAAACAAAACTCGTGCTTGCTAAAATATGAATGCGGACAATATATCTTATTTATTGTGCGAAAAAAACATGCCCATAAAAGTTTCATAAGTGTGTAAATATTACTATGACTACCCAATGTTACAGAAATTGCAAAACAGTGCAAACCAATAAGTTTGGAGTCCATGAATGGCAAGTGGCTACATCTTTTTCTAGAATGTATTAGAATCTAATCAATATCATGCACTAGTCAAATTTATCTCTGAGTAAAGTGTATACAATTTTGTAATGGATATGGAGAATCAAATTCCGATTCATCACAGAATTGAGATGTGACATCAAAACTGAAGCTGGGTATTAATAACTGATTTATGACATTGGATGGCTTTCTTACTTTGGCTATTTCCAGGATGTAAACAGAGCTGTATTTTCCCATTTTTTTGATTGTGTATTTTTTTCTGGGGTGACATTCATAGTAGCCAGTTGCCAAGGCCCTTGTCAACATTTCTTGCACAATCTTTCACTCTTCTTCACCTTCGAGAAGAAGGCCACTCTGGCCCCATCATAAAGTCATGCAGCAGAAGTGCTGGCTGCTGCTGAGACTATGGGATGTTCACACTGATGGTATCATATTTAAAGCTCAAATCCACACCACTTCAGGTATAGCAAGCCCAGGGCTGTCCTCACACTGTTGTCCTGTATTATTATCCTGAAGAAATGGCTGAGAAAGGCAAATTAGCCCCACAGTTTTTCCTACTGAATGGCAAAGGAAGATATGCCCCCAACATTGTTAGCCTGGACAAGGTTGGCACCTTAGGTCAGTGCTGTGTCCCCAGTGAAACACAATACACAGTAGTGCAGGAAGAAGGCTATGATTTTCAGGTCTCTAAGGTTAAGTGCCAACATCTTCTCTCTGATATCTTAAGCTCATTGGGCCTAGTCAGTCTAAGTCTGACTTGAACATTCATCTCACCAAGGCTTATAGACTAAAACACTTATTATTCCACACATAATATCCATTAAATAAATCCAATCCACTTCACTTCTAAATTACTAAACCTTCCTGCCCTCTGTGTTTGCCACTCACTCAGTGGGAATACCTCAACACCTCCTGTTGCTGCATCTCCACTCACTGCTCTTGCATGCACTGCCATCATAATACATCACTCCCTTCATCTCATTGCAGGAAAGATTGGCCCATGCCCTGGACTCATGCTGCACAGTGCCATGACTGACATGCCTGTGACTACTGGACTAACCATGACAAATTCCTGGGAATTCAATAAGCCCTTGATTCACTGATGGTACCATATTGTCCTCTTGCCCAACTAAGGTCCAGTCCTCCTAAACTTTGAGACCCAAGTTATTTATCTGAAGCACATACAGTATCTTGACTCTAAGCGGCTGTAACATTGACACATCATGATACCAAAAAGCAACATAGGCATCATCTTTGACTGTTCACTGCTGACATTCATGACGACAAGGTTTGTGTCTGCAAGACAACAAAGAAATACTGTGTCTTTTAAATTCTGAATGAGGCAGCAAATAAGCGCAAAAAGATAAGACGAAGCATGCGGCAATTGCTGTGAGCATCCATGGCGATGCAAAATCAGTGAGTACGAAGATTAAATAAGGAGCCCTGAGAGGTTCAGTCCATGAGATTGGTGCTCGTTTCTGTACGCAAAATAGCTCAGTAGCAGCATTATGTGTAGGTATGTTTTGAAGTGTAATATTGAAGTGGAGAACTGTATTCAGAGTGAGCTGGAGAGATACCCAGACTTATAGTGCGGCTGGTCTGTGTCCAACACCAACTTTCATGGATGGAGGGGTTGGGGAATGAGAGTGCAGGTGCTTGCTTGGCCACAAAGTAAGCTAGGATCAAAATAGAGAGCCAGAGGAACAAGTGATGAACTTGAAGTGCCAAGTGTACCCCCCACTGACTTTCATGTCCAGTATTGGTGCTACCTAGTTTCTCCCTAGTGCATGGAAGAATAGAAAAATCCATATAAGTGAGGTGAATTAGGTACTAATGATGTATAAATGCATTCAAGCTTCTTGCCACTCACTGCTGAGATTCTGATCTCACTGTCCAAGAAATGGTTGCAGAATCAGAATCTATTTTTTCTGATATCACCGCATTTTTTTTAAATACCTTGCTGCTGCTTACATCATTCGGGGGCTAGAGAAATTCAACTCTGTCGTAATTGCACCACTCATTACACATTTTTTTTTAAAAAGTAACACCCATTTTTTCAGTTTCAGTCCATGGACCAATATTAAAAATTGTGACCTTTGCAATAGGTACCAAAGTGATTAGGTTTGACATTTTACACTGAAATAAAAACAGAAACAGGAGAGGCAACAGCGGAGAGCTATTATCATGGACTGTTAATCTAGAGACCCAGGTAATTTTCTGGGGTCCAGGACCTGAATCCTGTCGTGGCAGATGGTGGAATTTAAATTCAATAAAACACCTCTTCGACTGGGACAACACATCCATCCTCGGACAAGCCAAACAGATGTCCACGAGAATTCCTAGAAACACGGCATTCCAACTGAAACTCTATCAACAAAACAATTGACTTGGACCCCATTTACCACCCCCTGAGAAAAAGAACAGGAAATGACATCACCACAGGGAATGACATCACCAACCCAAAGGAACCCAAACACACAAATAGAAAGCAGGAATCATCAGCAATGCTTCGTCCAGAGGCTTACTGAAGATGTTACCTAGTATGGCGATGAAACGTCTGAAAATGAACATTCCAGCTCAGCAAGCAAATCTACATCCAGAACCTCTACCTGAGCTACAAATCTTCTTAAAATTCAATAAAAATCTGGAATTAGTAATATTGACCATGAATCCATTGTCGATAGTCAGAAAACATTAATAGGGTTCATATTGGAAAGAACCTTGTGAAACTTGAAAGGGTTCAGAAAAGATTTACAAGGATGTTGCCAGGGTTGAAGGGTTTGAGCAACAGGGAGAGGCCGAACAGGCTGGGGCTGTTTTCCCTGGAGCGTCGGAGGCTGAGGCGTTACAAAATTATGAGGGGCATGGATAGGGTAAATAGGCAAAGTCTTTTCCCTGGGATCGGGGAGTCCGGAACTGGAGGGCATAGGTTTGGGGTGGGAGGGGAAAGATATAGAAGAGACCTACGGGGCAGCTTTTTCACACAGAGGGTGGTATGTGTGGAATGAGCTGCCAGAGGAAGTGGTGGAGGCTGGTACAATTGAAACATTTAAGAGGCATTTGGATGGGTATATGAATAGGAAGGGTTTGGAGGGATATGGGCTGGGTGCTGGCAGGTGGGACCAAATTGGGTTGGGATATCTGGTTGGCATGGACCGGTTGGACCGAAGGATCTGTTTCCATGCTGTACATCTCTATGACTATGACTCTATTAATGTCTTGTAGGGAAGAAACTGCCATTCTTATCTGGTCGATCCTGAATGTGACTCCAGACCCACAGCAATGTGGTTTACTCTTAACAATGCTCTGGGCAATAAATGCTAGCCTAGTCAATGAAGCCCTCTTCACGTCAACAAATTAAAAAGAAAACTGGAACCACCTGATAGGTCAGGAAGCATATGTCAGGGCCTTCATGGTTCTCTCTAAAGTTCACTAGTAGTCAAGCAGTCAGGCGGTTTACATAAAAATGTGCTGGCGAAACTCAGTAGGTCAGTCAACATCTGTAGAGAGAAACAGAATTAACATTTTGAGTCTAGTATGACTCTTGTTCAGAACCCTTTCCTGTTGAGGCTTGGACTGTAAATGGTGGATTTGTGACCAAAGATAAAGAATGCAGGGATGATGAGAAGCCAAAAATTAGAATTAGCCTTTTTTGAACACACTGCGAAGATCTGACTTCTAAATCAGCAATGACCATAAGATATAGGAGAAAAATTGGTCCATTTGGCCCATCAAGTCTGCTCCACCATTTGATCATAGTTGATATGTTTCTAAACCTCATTCTCCTGTCTTCTCATGGAACCTTGGTGCCCTTACTAATTAAGAACCTATCTATCTTTGCCTTAATACATTGAATGACTTGGCCTCCACAGCTTTCTGTAGCAATGAATTCCACAGAGTCACTATCTCTGGCTGAAGAAATTCCTCTTCATATCCGTTTTAAAGTGTCGTTCCTTCACACTGAGGCTGTGCGCTTGGGACTTAGTGTCTCATATTGGAAGTGTCAACTCCATCCAGGCCTCTCTGTATTCTGTAAGTTCAATCAGATCACCCCTTACCCTTCTAAACTCCAAGTACAGACTCTGAATTCTCAATAACCTGGGTCACTAATGTTCTTTTTAGGGAAGGCAATCTGCCATCCATAATTGATCTGGTCTAGATGTGACTCCAGATTCATAGCAACATGGTTGACTCTTGATTGCCCTCTGAAAGGGCATAGCAAGTCTTTCGGTTGTAGCAATCACAACAAGCCTCAAATCAAAAATGAAACTGGACAGACCATCTGACATCAAGGCAAGAACAGTTCTGTTGACCCAGTAAAGTCCTCCTCACTAACATCTTGGAGGACTAGTGACAGCACAATGGACTGCAGCAGTTCAAAAAGACAACTCCGAGGACAACTAGGGGTGGAAATAAATGCTGGCCCAGATCCAACGAGTGAATTAAAACAAATGCAGCCATGAAATTACAAGTCTTTGAGATATATCACTTGTTTGCTTATTCCTGCAGCTTTAGTTATGCTGATTTTTACTGAACATTTTCAGCATGCTGGCTGGGATGGTTTGTCTATGTTGCATTTGAGGTAAAAACAATGACTGCAGATGCTGGAAACCAGATTCTGGATTAGTGGTGCTGGAAGAGCACAGCAGTTCAGGCAGCATCCAAGGAGCTGTGTCAAGTCGGTCGTCATTACTAGAGATGGAGGGGTCCAGGAAGGGGAGGGAGGTGTCCGAGATAGTCCAGGTAAATTTAAGGTCAGGGTGGAATGTGTTGGTGAAGTTGATAAATTGCTCAACCTCCTCGCGGGAGCACGACGTGGCACCAATGCAGTCATCAATGTAGCGGAGGAAGAGGTGGGGAGTGGTGCCGGTGTAATTACGGAAGATCAACTGCTCTATGTAGCCAACAAAGAGACAAGCATAGCTGGGGCCCATACGGGTGCTCATGGCTACCCCTTTGGTCTGGAGGAATTGGGAGGATTCAAAGGAGAAATTGTTAAGGGTGAGGACCAGTTCAGCCAAACGAATGAGTGTGTCGGTGGAAGGGTACTGTTGGGGACGTCTGGAGAGGAATAAACAGAGGGCTTGGAGGCCCTGGTCATGGCGAATGGAGGTGTAGAGGGATTGGATATCCATGGTGAAGATGAGGCGTTGGGGGCTGGGGAAACGGAAGTCTTGGAGGAGGTGGAGGGCGTGGGTGGTGTCTCGAACGTATGTGGGAAGTTCCTGGACTAGAGGGGATAGGACAGTGTCGAGGTAGGTAGAGATGAGTTCAATGGGGCAGGAGCATGCTGAGACAATGGGTCGGCCAGGGTGGTCAGGCTTGTGGATCTTGGGAAGGAAGCAGAAACGGGCAGTGCGGTGTTCCTGGACCATGAGGTTGGAAGCTGTGGGTGGGAGATCTCCTGAGGTGATGAGGTTCTGTATGGCTTGGGAGATGATGGTTTGGTGATGGGGGGTGGGGTCATGGTCGAGGGGGCAGTAGGAAGAGGTGTCCTCAAGTTGATGTTTGGCTTCAGCAGTGTAGAGGTCAGTGCGCTAGACTACCACTGCGCCCCCTTTATCCGCTGGCTTGATGGTGAGGTCGGGATTGGAGCAGAGGGATTGGAGGGCTGCGTATTGTGAGGGTGAGAGGTTGGAGTGGGGGAGGGGGGTAGACAGGTTGAGGTGGTTAATGTCCCGGTGGCAGTTGGAAATGAAGAGGTCGAGGGCAGATAATAGGCCAGCGCGCAGTGTGTCCAGGTGGATGCAGTGTGTTGGAGGTAGGCGAAGGGGTCCTCGGAAGGTGGGCGGGAATCCTGATTGTGAAAGTAAGCGTGGAGGCGACGGAAGAATTGTTCGACATCACGGCGTGTATTAAATTCATTGATGCGTGGACGGAGGGGGATGAAGGCGAGTCCTTTGCTGAGGACTGATCGTTCGTCCTCAGTGAGGGGGAGGTCTTGGGGGGGGGGGGGGGGGGGGTGAAATGGTGAAAACCCGGCAGGGCTGGGAGCTGGGATCTAGTGTGGGTGTAGAGCTGGGAGTGGGGGCAGAACCTGTAACTGGAGTGTGTGTGATGGTGGGGGGAATGGGGGTGGAGTCATGAGCAGGGGTAGTGTTCCCCTCGGAGTTCTGGGGGGTGGGGATAGTGACATTGGGGTCTGAGGGGGGCATGTCAGCAGAATGCAAGTGAGTGGCGCTGGTGGGGGCAGAAGTGGTGGTTACCACAGCAGTAGGGGTGGCGGAAGTCACTGAGCATGTGGCATCAGCGATGATGTGAGGGGTGGAAGTGGTTGTGGTAGTGGCCATAATGGGGGCAGAAGTGACATCATCAATCAGCGTGGGGGTGGCAGCTGCATCAGCCGCATGGCTAATGGCGTCTGAGTAGATTCCGAGGCCAGGGGAATCTTCTGGAATGTTTGAGGAGCGCTGGTTATGGAGGTGGGTAGATAAAAGTTTGTTGTACTTACAGTTTTTGATGTTTGAGATGGAATTGAAATACTGTTTGCTGAGAGTATGGATTCTCCTGAGGATGTAGTACAGAGTGGGTCCTTTGCAATTCTGAGAGTGTGTGGCCTTCAGCTGAGGCAGGGCTGACTGTAGAGAGGTTAGATACCGGCGCATTGCTGCAAGCGTGGAGCAGAGGATCTTGAAGGAGAACTGTTGCTGGTGTTTTTGAATCTGTAGTCTGTACCGTTTGTCCTGTTCGGGTCCGAACTCTGCTGGTTTAAAGGTGGTCTGGAGTCCGTGTGGGATGAGTTGTTTACGGAGGCAGGCACTGAGGAAGCAAACATGGCTGTAGTAGCGAGTTTGTTTCACGACATGGTTGAAGAGCTTCAGGGCAGAGGAAATGGCCTGGGAGTTGCAGTGGGAGAGGGACTCCCTGAGATTCTTGTAGAGAGAGGAGGAAAACTTCTTCAAGGCAGGCATCCTTGCAAGAGGATTCGCAGTAGGGTTAAAATCAACGAGGTAAAAACAATGACTGCAGATGCTGGAAACCAGATTCTGGATCAGTGGTGCTGGACGACCGACTTGACACTGACATTTTTTACAAACCCACCGACTCCCACAGCTACCTGAATCACACCTCTTCCCAACCTACCTCTTGCAAAAATGCCATCTCGTATTCCCAATTCCTCCGCCTCCACCGTATCTGCTCCCAGGAGGACCAGTTCCATCACAGAACATACCAGATGGCCTCCTTCTTTAGAGACCACAATTTCCCTTCCCACCTGGTGAAAGATGCCCTCCAACGCATCTCATCCACATCCCACACCTCCGCCCTCAGACCCCACACCTCCAACCATAACAAGGACAGAACGCTCCTGGTGCTCACCTTCCACCCTACCAACCTTCGCATAAACCAAAACATCTGCCGACATTTTCGCCACCTCCAAACAGACCCCACCACTAGGAATATATTTCTCTCCCCACCTCTTTCCACCTTCTGCAAAGACCGTTCCTCTGTGACTACCTGGTCAGGTCCACGCCCCCCTACAACCCACCCTCCCATCCTGGCACTTTCCCCTGCCACCGCAGGAACTGTAAAACCTGTGTCCACACCTCCTCCCTCACCTCTATCCAAGGCCCTAAAGGAGCCTTCCATATCCATCAAAGTTTTACCTGCACATCCACTAATATCATTTATTGTATCCGTTGCTCCCGATGTGGTCTCCTCTACATTGGGGAGACTGGGCGCCTCCTAGCAGAGCGCTTTAGGGAACATCTCCGGGACACCCGCACCAATCAACCACACCGCCCAGTGGCCCAACATTTCAACTCCCCCTCCCACTCTGCCGAGGACATGGAGGTCCTGGGCCTCCTTCACCGCCGCTCCCTCACCACCAGACGCCTGGAGGAAGAACGCCTCATTCTTCCGCCTTGGAACACTTCAACCCCAGGGGATCAATGTGGACTTCAACAGTTTCCTCATTTCCCCTTCCCCCACCTCACCCTAGTTCCAAACTTCCAGCTCAGCACTGTCCCCATGATTTTTCCGGACTTGTCCTACCTGCCTATCTCCTTTTCCACCTATCCACTCCACCCTCTCCTCCCTGTCCTATCACCTTCATCCCCTCCCCCACTCACCCATTGTACTCTCTGCAACTTTCTCCGCACCCCCACCCTCCTCTATCTTATCTCTCCACGCTTCAGGCTCACTGCCTTTATTCCTGATGAAGGGCTTTTGCCCGAAACGTCGATTTCAAAGCTTCTTGGATGCTGCCTGAACTGCTGTGCTCTTCCAGCACCACTAATCCAGAATCTGTTGCATTTGAGACCATGTTCTAGTTTACAATGGAATTATTCATTGTTTCTTGGCATTGAAGTGTTCTAATTTGGCATCTGTTTGATCCCACTGTCATGCTATTTGTACTTTGTGATCTTGGTTCTGAGCACATGCCGATTATTTTCCCTGGATTCCAGGTGCCGTCAGTTAGGTGATCATTGAATCCCTACAGTGTGGAAACAGGCCAGTGAGCCCAACGAGTATACACCGACTCTCCAAAGAGCATCTCACGCAGACTCAACCTTCTACCCTATCCCCGTAACTCTGCATTTCCCATGGTTAATCTACCTAACCTACACATCCCTGATCACTATGGGCAATTTAGCACAGCCATTCCATCTAACCTGTATATCCTTGGACTATGGGAGGAAACCTGAGGAATCCCATGCAGACATGGCCACAGACAGTTGGAATTGGACCCGGGTCTCTGGTGCTGTGAAGTAACAGTGCTACCCCAATGTTGGAGCCAAGCTTTATATTGGTTGTTTGGGTTCAGGAGTTTGTTAACCACATGCCAGTCATGCTCATCTTTCATTTCCCCTGTTTTTCTTCTAAGTCAAGCATCGCATACTACTGGGAGGATCAATGAGTGTTGTCCGCATTTGTCTGCTGAATAGCAACTCCATAGTGTAACTAGGCAAGCATATTTGGAATGAATGTACCCATTCTGTTCAAATTGTGCCTATTGACAGATGATCTGTGCTGCAATTAGGTAATCTTCTCATAGTATAGAACAGGTTTTGGGTGGCATTCTGTGTGGTCTGTGTTCTCCATTGTTGTCTTGGTAATGTGCGGATGGTGACCAAGGGCAGGCCCATGACGCAGCTGGGTCAACCTTTTTGAACCTGTATTGTCCAATGACAAACATCTGGGTGACCACAGTGTGTTTTTGTAACATGAAGGAATTTAATGGATCCCAGGGATGGAATCTCTGATAACACCCGGTGAGTTTGGCATTGTGTAGTTGAATCATTATTTGCCACTTCTGTTGGAATGTACATTTCAGTATATGAAGTGGAAGGATGTTTGCACTTGCACTGGTGTCCAGTTTTGCACATTGATTATTGCCCCTTGTCTCAGTATCCATTTGTGAATTAGTTCATGATCTAGGATGGTTTTCCCCAGGGGACATGAATCCCAGAGGATATGTTCTGAAGTTGTTATTAACTTGTTGGTCTTTGAGTGTTGATTATGTTTTACTGGATTATTCAGACAGTTGCCAGTGAGCCTGGGGCGTTCATTGCTGAGAACAATCCTACCATAACTTTAATAGCTTGTTTATCTGGTTTGCAAATATCCAGGTCCAGCAAACACCGGTCAACATGCTATTGAAACAATGTAAGTTCACATTGCAGACTTTGGAAATTTTCTGGTCATTGTGCAGCTCTTTGGATTTTTAATGCAAGTTGGATCTTGTATTCAAACTATTCACATTTCTCCCAGCTCATTCCTGGATAACTCTGACATGTAGTACCTTTAATGGCTACGCCATTGTTTGCCATATGTCACTGTTTGATTGTGAGGGTAGCACAGTTGTCCTGTAAATTTCTTCTGATTTTAGCTCTCAAATCCACCCACAAGTTATTTTTGGCACAAAATGTAGTGCTGTTTCAAAAAGTGAGTTTTAAAAAAAAGTCGTAATTTATTTTACCTGTTAGTAGATAGATTCTTCTTCTCCGTGCAATTAGCTTCAGCAGTAAAGAATTTGTTAGCTCTACTTACAGCAAGATTGGTTCTGCAGTCTGCAATTTTACATGCTGTTGCTGCTTCAATCTTCCAGCAGAAAGATTCAGTATTTAAAATCGTCCAAATTTGAATAGTTTTACCCGTGGCACCAATATCTACTGACTGGGTTGTCGTGATGCAATCCCAGAACAGAAATACAGTGTGCAGAATCCCTACAAAGATGCAAAATCACATCTACACTGCCTAGTTTGCGGTATGTTTCACTTTTACACCATCTCTTTTCTTGCTGTGTGCGTAGGATTGGGAGTTGTATTCTGATCAATTAAATCGTCAAAATTACATTAATCCAAGATGATAAATGGGAAAAAAAATTGTGGCTATAAGAGCTATCCTTTTTTGAGGTATTTTCAGTGTAGGAGCTCATTTTCTTGAATTCCAGGAGCAATAATTACTGTTTTATGAGCTCTTGCATTATTCTGGAACTTTGGGGGAAAAGCATCAAAATAACGGCACTTTAAAAAGGAGGAAAAGGGACAAAGGCAGTGACGACATGGGGCAGTGATTTAAATGGAGAAAGAAACCTACATTGCTGTCTGACACAGAAGTACACTGCATAGCTGCTGTCTTTGCTGTCTGGTTTCAAGTATCTCTGGACATTGGAGTTTGTCCTAAGAAAAATAAACACAGTGAAATTCTGAACGTGGAGAAAAGCCTCTGCAGGGGAGCAGCTTAGGTGGCTTTTTAAAGTGTAACCTTACTGTAAATCTTTCGTAAATCTACAATAGAATCATAGAGGTGTACAGCACGGAAACAGACCCTTTGATCCAATTTGTCCATGCTGACCAGATATCCTAACCTAATCAGTGAGTAGAGTGTTTTCTTTTTAATTATATGTTGTTATTGAGATCTGTCGCTTTGATTAAACGTTAGAAATCATAGGTACTATGCAAGCTGGAACAGTATTTTTGGAGTAATAAGACTGCTATTTTCTGGGTCTGTACATTTAAGGTGCAAAGATGGCCTTTAGTGATGTGTTCTTCCTGTTGGATGCGGGAGAGTCGGGAATGTTTCCATGTTACTGATGATTATGTCTGCAGGAAGTGTCTTTGGTTGAGAATCCTACCATATGGCATGGATCAGTTGGAAAAGCAGTTAAAGATAATGAGAAAGGGGTGTAATGAATGATAGTTGTAGGGAGAGAGATAAATGGAAGATAGTCAGGTAGGTGGAAAGGAAGGCAGGCAGTATAGGAGTCTCCTGTGGCTATCCCCATCTCAAACAAATATGCTGCTTTGGAAAATGTAGGGGGTGATGGGCTCTCAGAGGAATGTAGCACTGACAGCCAGGTTTCTGATACGAAGACTGGCTCTATTGTAATGAGGGGTACACCATGTTCCAATGAATGATTATGATAGGGGACAATGAGTCAGAGGCACTGACAGATTATTCTGTGGTCGACAGCGAGACGTGTGTTGCCTCCCTGGAGCCAGGTCAAAGATATCTTGGTGAGAGTGCAGAATACACTCAAAGGAGAGAGGAACCAGCAGGAGGTCATTGCACACATTGGAACTAACAACATAGAAACAGAAAAGGATGACATTCTGAGGAGAGAATTGTTATGGACTAGGCCAGATCACTCAAAACACTCTTAAGCAGGCAGCCCAGACCATAACTTTGCAATTTGTTTTGGTAAGTATATAGTGAAATTTACCTGGATTAAGGTAGCAAGGTTAACTACCACATTTTAAAACAGACAAAAATTTATTCACAAAATTACACAATGAAACACAAAGAACAGAATAAAGAACCCCTATAGACCTGAGTCTATCCAAACTAGACATAATTATGCTGTTCCAAATATACAAAACAGTCCCAATAAGGAAACCACCCTTTAAACACAGAACAAAAAAGGATCAGATGCTTACAGGTCAAAGTTAAAAAGGAGAGAAGAGAGTTTCCACACAGCTCACCACTGAACTCCCAACCAGTTCTGGACTGAACTAAACTGCTCAGCTAGAGAGCTGACCATTCCCCTTTCATTCTTCAGGTCACTTCTAAAGCATGATCACTTTAGCCTGAAGTCTCATCTGTTTACATATAAACAAAGAGGCCTCCCAATTCCCTTTAGTCTGTTTTGGTATGTAGATTAATCGGAGCCCAGCCTGGTTTATTATCCCTTGGAGAAAAATCAAGGACAGAGTATCCTTGAGCCAAGGGACAGCTTTTAGGGAAAAAAGGACTCGTTTTGTGACAGAATACAGGAAATTATGTATAAATTTAATAAGGAAGTCCTCAAGGGTAGTAATATCTGGATTACTCCCAGTGCCATGAGCGAATGAGGGTAGGAATCGAAGGATAGAGCAGATGAATGCGCGGCTGAGGAGCTAATGCAGGGGGGGAAGGGTTCACATTTTTGGATCATTGGAATGTCTTCTGGGGTAGAAGTGACCTGTATAAGAAGGACAGATTGCATCTAAATTGGAAGGGGACTAATATACTGGCAAGGAGATTTGCTAGAGCTGCTCAGGAGGATTTAAACTAGTAAGGATGTGAGATGGGACCCAGGGAGTTAGTGAGGAAATAGATCAGATCAGTCTGAGACGGGTACACTTGGGAAAAGTAGCGAGTCAACAAGCAGGGCAGGCAGGAACATAGTAGAGAGCGATGTGGGACTGATAAATTAATCTGCATTTATTTCAAGAGGCCTAACAGGGAAGGCAGACAAACTCAGGGCATGGTTAGGAATATAGGCCTGGGATTTCATAGCAATTACAGAGATGTGGCTCAAGAATTTATAGGACTGGCTACTTAATGTTCCAGGGTATAGATGCTACAGGAAAGATCAAAAAGGGGGCAAGAGAGAAAGTGGAGTGGCGGTTTTTGATTATGGATATTATTATGGCTGTATTTAAGGAGGATATTCCTGGGAATACGTCCAGGGAAGCTATTTGGGTGGAACTGAGAAATAGGAAAGGAATGATCACTTTATTGGGATTGTACTATAGACTCCCCAGTAGTCAGCAGGAAATTGAGAATCAAATTTGTAAGGAGATTTCAGTTATTAGTAATAATAATAGGGTAGTTATCGTCAAGGATTTTAACTTTCCAAACAGACTGGCACTGCAATAATATTAAAAATTGGATGGAGAAGAATTTGTGTGTACAAGAAAGTTTTCTGATTCAGTATGTGGATGTATCTACTAGAGAAGGTGCAAAACTTGACTTACTCTTGGGAAATAAGGCAGAACAGGTGACTGAGGTGTCAGTGGGAGAGAACTTTGAGGCTAGTGACCATAATTCCACTAGTTTTAAAATAGAGTTGGAAAAGGATAGACTGGATCTAAAAGTAGAAGTTCTAAATTAGAAGAAGGCCAATTTTGATGGTATTAGACAATAGCTTTCAAAATTGATTGGGAGCAGATATTCGCAGGTAAAGGGACAAATGGAAAATTGGAAACCTTCAAAAATGAGTTAATAAGAGTCCAGAGACAGTATATTCCTGTTAGGGTGAAGGGCAAGGCTGGTAGGTATAGGGAATGCTGGATGACTAGAGAAATTGAGATTTTGGTTAAGAAAAAGAAGGAAGCAAATGTCAGGTGTAGACAGTAGAGATTCCGTGAATCCCTGGAAGACTATAAAGGCAGTAGGAGTATACTTAAGAGGGAAATCAGGAGTGCAAAAAGGGATATGAATTCGCTTTGACAAATAGAGTTAAGGAGAATCCAAAGGAATTCTACAAATACATTAAGGATAAAGGGGTAACTAGGGAGAGAATAGGGCCCCTCAAAGATCAGCAAGACTACCTACGTTTGGAACTGCAGAAGATGAGGGAGATACTACACATTAATTTTTCATCAGTGTTTACTGTGGAGAAGGCTATTAAAGATAGAGAACATGGGGAAATAAATAGTGAAAAAATGTCCATATTACAGAGAAGGAGGTGCTGGATGTCTTAAAACACAAAGCTAGATAAATCCCCAGGATCTGATCAGGTGTACCCTAGAACTCTGTGGGTAGCTAGGGAAGTGATTGCTGGGACCCTTGCTGAGATACTTGTATCATCAGTAGCCAGAGGTGAGGTGCCAGTGGACTGGAGATTGGCTAACATGGTGCCACTATTTAAGAAAGGTGGTATGGAAAAGTCAAGAACTATAGACTAATGAGCCTGATGTCAGGGGTGAAAATGTGTTGCTGGAACAGCGCAGCAGGTCAGGCAGCATCCAGGGAACAGGAGAATTGACGTTTCGGGCATAAGTTGTTGGAGGGATTCCTGAGAGACAGGACTTAAATATATTCGGAAAGGCAAGGACTGATTACAAGTAGTCAACATGGTTCTGTGCATGGGAAATCATGTCTCACAAACTTGATTTGAGTTTTTTGAAAAAGTAATGCAGTGGAAACTCGATTATCCGAATGTGATGGGTGGGCACTATTTCGTTCAGATAATTGATTATTTGGTTAATCGTTTAAATGCTGTTCCTTTCGGGCTCTGAATGTTTATAGTCTGCTCCCTGTTCAGGAGACTGCAGCAGCGCGCAAGCCCCCGCCCCCCCCCGACCCAGACCGACCCGCCCAATCCTACACCTCCCAACCTGGTCCAACCCTGCTCCCCGACCCACCCCCACCAACTCCGTCTAACCCTGCACCTCCCGCCCACCCACCCCCCCTCAGCACAAAGTCCGCCCCCAACACAGCCCCCCCACCGCGCCCCTGGCCCTTCTCCGGGGCATCGGATTGCACACCAACACAAAGACTGCTGCTGCTGCCTTTGTGGGATAAGTGTCCAAATACCACACACACAGCCACACACAACATTTTACTGCAAATGTTTGACAGGTTCCACGTTTGCCCTGTAAAGGATAATGTTGGAGAAATTATTCCTGGGAAGTGGGGGGGGGGGGTTAGGGTACACCCTGCTGTAGAATTCCAGGGAAAGTGTGGGGAGAGAGAGGGCATGAGGTCAGTCATTTGGAGATGGTGCCTGTTAATCACTGTAAACAAAAGACGCGATCACTGCTGAAAACCATGTCTTTGATGTAATGTTTCTATCGGGACCTCGAGATTTCCTTCGGATAATCCAGTTTTCAGGTAATTGGTATTCGGATAATCGAGGTTCCTCTGTAAAGTGGATTGATGAGGACAGAGCAAAGGATGTAACCTATATGGACTTCAGTAACATGTTTGGCAAGATTCCTCATGGTAGATTGATTAGCAAGGTTAGATCATACAGAATAGAGGGAGAACTAGCTATTTGGATATAGAACTGGTTCGAAAGTAGAAGACAGAGGGTGATGGTGGAGGGTTGTTTTTCAGACTAGAGGCTTGTGACCAGCAGAGTGCCACAAGGAAGTCATGCTGGGTCCACTACTTTTCATTTATGTAAACTATTTGGATGTGAACGTCGGAGGTATGGTTAGTAAGTTTGCCGATGACATGAAAATTGGAGGTGGAGTGGATAGCAATGAAGGTTACCTCCGATTACAACCAGATCTTGATCAGTTGGGCCAGTGGGCTGAGGAGTGGAAGATGGAGTTTAATTTAGATAAATGTGAGGTGTTACGTATTGGAAAGGCAAATCTTAGCATGCTTTACACACTTGATGGTAAGGTACTGAGGAGTGTTGCTGAACAAAGAGACCTTGGAGTGCAGGTTCATAGTTCCTTGAAAGTGGAATCACAGATAAATAGGATAGTGAAGAAGGCGTTTGGTATCCTTGCCTTTTATTGGTCAGAGTATTGAGTACAGGAGTTGGCAGTTTATGTTGCAGCTGTACAGGACATTGGTTAGACCACTTTTGGAATATTGTGTGCAATTCTGGTCTCCCTGCTATCAAAAGGATGTTGTGAAACTTGATAGGGGTTCAGAAAAAAATGTACAAGGATGTTGTCAGAGTTAGAAGATTTGAGCTATAAGGAGAGGCTGAATAGGCTGGGGCTGTTTTCCCTGGAGCGTTGGAGGCTGAGGGGTGACCTTTTATAGAAGTTTATAAAATCATGAGAGGCATGGATAGGGTAAATAGACAAGGTGTGGGAGAGTCCAAAACTAGAGGGCATTGGTTTAGAATGAGAGGGGAAAGAAATAAAAGGGACCTAATGGGCAACTTTCTCACAGAGGGTGGTGTGTGTATGGAATGAGCTGCCAGACGAAGTGGTGGAGGCTGATACAATTGCAACATTTAAAAGAAATCTGGATGGGTATATGAATTGGAAGGGTTTAGAGGTATATGGGCCAAGTGCTGGCAAATGGGACTAGATTAGGTTAGGATAACTGGTCGGCATGGATGAGTTGGACCAAAGGCTCTGTTTCTGTGCTATACATCTCTCTGACTCTATGGCTCTAAATCAAAGTTTTTCAGAAACAATCCGTTTTCATGTTATGTTATTCTCTTTAATGTAACTGTACCAGTTACACAAGGGTGGGTGAAATAATAATGGAAGCTATTTATTTCAAGCTGACACCATTTATGGAAATTATTAACTGGCAGTCTATGTGCAGCCCATCTAACCTCTATCATTGTTGATTCAGACTGCCCAAACAAGTAATGAAACTGGGAGAAAGTGAGGACTGCAGATGCTGGAGATGAGAGTTGCGAGTGTGTTGCTGGGAAAGCACAGCAGGTCAGGCAGCATCCGAGGAGCAGGAGAATCAATGTCTCGGGCATAAGCCCTTTATCAGGAATGAGGCTTGTGGGCCGGAGCTGAGAGTTTGGAGGGGGTGGAGTTGGGGGAGGTAGCTAGGAAAGTGATAGGTGGATGAAGAGGAGGGAGAAGGTGTGGTACCACCTGACACCTGGAGGAAGAATGCCTCATATTCTGCCTTGAGACCCTGCAATCACACGGGATAAATGTGGATTTCAACAGCTTCCTCATGTTCTCCCACCCACCTCACATTATCCGCGTCGCAAACCTCCAACTCAGCACGGCCGTCCGGACCGGTCTATCTTGGAGATCCTTACCTTTTGAGATGCTGCTTTTTAATTTAAAGCTGAGCTCTTGATATTCCTTCAGCAAGTCCTTTTCCTTAGGGCGGCACGGTGGCACAGTGGTTAGCACTGCTGCCTCACAGCGCCAGAGACCTGGGTTCAATTCCCGACTCAGGTGACTGACTGTGTGGAGTTTGCACATTCTCCCCATATCTGCGTGGGTTTCTTCCGGGTGCTCCGGTTTCTTCCCACCATCCAAAGATGTGCAGGGTCAGGTGAATTGGCCATACTAAAAATTGCCCGTAGTGTTAGGTGTAGGGGTATGGGTGGGTTTCGCTTCGGCAGGTCGGTGTGGACTTGTTGGGCCGAAGGTCCTGTTTCCACACTAATGTAATGTAATCTAATGTAATCTAATCTAATCACTCCCCCCTCTGACCAATCACCTTCTCCCTCGTCTTCATCCAAGTAATGGAACTGAAACATCACATCTGGATGAAGCATGTGATCATTGAAAACAGCCCGAGATATGCCCCTATTTAAGGTTTATGCATCATCTCACAATCCGTATGTTCTGATACCAGATTGTGCTGAGTTCAGGCACGAACTTAGAGATCTTTACCTTTTGAGATGCTGCTTTTTAATTTAAAGCTGAGCTCTTGATATTCCTTCAGCAAGTCCTTTTCCTTAATCCTACTGCTGTTCCAGCACTACCTTTGTACGTTTATGGCATCCGAGGTCCCTGACATTAGCACTGGGCAGACAACACATTTTTTTAAATGCTCATTGGTTGCAGAGGATGCTATCTAGCCTCTTAATTATAATCCCTTATTAGATCTACATTTCTATTCTCTCCCTTGCTCTCCAGGACAGCCTTCTGAGTCAGGCCTGCATTGTGGCTGTGCCCCTGCAGCCTTTCTTTCTGTCCTCACAGGTAGGAAGTACAGCATTCTTGTTGTACAGGAACAATGACTCTGGGAATTCCTTCTTGACCTCTCTTACATCATGCTTCCTGGCTCCCTATTAGTCATGCTGCCCTATTCTGAAGCTATGATTTCCCTTGGAGTGTCACTGTCTTATGGATAAAACTGTCTTGAAACTCCTTCCCTGTTCTTATCCCTCAAACTGTCTCCAGCTCGCAATCCACTTCAATGACAATGATGAATGGATTCTAGCTGGAAACCCCTCCGCTAAAAGCATTTTCTCAGGATAATTTTGTCATCTGCAAGCCTCCACATTCTGCTGATGCATAGTTTACTTTGCCACGTCTAAGAATGATGATATTTCTTTATTGATCTCAAGTCATTATTCAGTGATTATTTATATTTGCATCAATTTAAAAACAATAAATTTAACAGAGCTTGTAGTTTCCCAGTCCTAGCTTAACTACTGTGCTGGGTTAGAAAAAAGTACACTTTTGCTATCTAGAGGATGTGCAAGACAGTATAAGAATGCATATTTATTATTTCTTTCCTTCTCAGTAGAATTGTTGAAGCTTAGATTTGACCGTTCTCATTTATCTTATACGATCGCATCTGCATCAGATGTGTTCTCATTGATTTCAGCCTCTGCACTTTCTCTTTGTTTCACATTTTTTTTTTGATGGGGTTCTTAGCTTGTTTCAGAGTGTCTTTTCTCTGTTGTTTCATCTTTTTTATATTAATGCCTTTACTAACTGAGTTTTAGCACTACAACAGTAAATTTTCATAAATAAACACATGCGCTGTCTTTTCACATAATGCTCTATCTGAAATCAAACCTATGTCTACAAGCAGCTGATGGCACTTGGTAGACATTTTGTGCAATTCTTTAAAAAAGCTTTTTGGTACAATGGTAGTGTCTCTATCCTCAAGCCAGAAGGCCTGGGTTCAATTATCACCTGCTCCAGAAATGTTTCATAACACATCTGAACAAGTTGATTATACATATTTAGAATTCTGTAAATGATTATTGTTATGATCCAATTGATGTTCCCAATGGATAAGTCAGATCCCAGAATTTTTCCCTCCCCTGTGATCAACAGTGCTGTCAATCATATCTTCCCCCATTTCCCACACCTTCACCCTTGAACCCCACCCTCTGCAACCCCAACAAAGATGGAAACCCCAGTCCCCACATTCCACCCACCAAACTCCAAATCCAGCATTAATTCCTTCGCCATTTTCACCACCTACAGTCAGACCCCATACCAAAAATATATTTCCCAACCCATCTCAGATCCAATCCCCTGACTCCGATCCACCCTCTTGACCTGACCTATCTGTTCTTCCTTCCCACCTATCTGCTCCACACTTCCTACCAACACTGTTGCCTCACAGCGCCAGAGACCTGGGTTCAATTCCCGCCTGAGGCGACTGACTGTGTGGAGTTTGCACATTCTCCCCGTGTCTGCCTGGGTTTCCTCCAGGTGCTCCGGTTTCCTCCCACAGTCCAAAGATGTGCACGTTAGGTGAATTGACCATGCTAAATTGCCCATAGTGTTCTAAAGGGGTAAATGTAGGGGTATGGGTGGATTGCGCTTCGGCGTGTCGGTTGGACTTGTTGGGCCGAAGACCCTATTTCCACACTAATATCACTACCACCTCCTGCCTTTGCCCACCTATTGTCATTCCACCTATCCTTTCCCTAGTCCCACCTCCCTCATTTATCTCTCAGCCCACTTCTCCCTCCTCAGTTCTGAAGAAGGATCCTGCTTGAAACTTCGACTCTTTTGCTCCTCGGATACTGCTTGACCTGCTGCCATTTTTCCAGCGCCACATTTTATCAACCCCCAGAATGAAACCTAACCTAATAGATTATTTTTAAAAATTTTATGAGGTGGTCTTTCACTGAAACCTATGCACACCAGGCTGCAGATTTGGTTTCACTAATAAAATAGAAGCATACCACATAAAAGAAGAAAATAAGGTAAAACACGCTAATCTCTCTGCATATAACTCAGTTTACAAATATTTCAAACATCCAGCGGAACAAAATCCCATCTATTCCCCAGCACTATCACTGTACAGTGAATCAAAATCCAGAGAAATTTGTCTTTTCTATCAAACCTATGTATTTGACATAACTGCTTTGTTTCATTTTAGCCCTGAGGGTCGTGAAACATTTTTTCCTTTGGCTCATATCTTAGACTTTCTCATATTTGAATAACTAATGCAGAATTCTAATCAAACTCTTTTGTGCTGGAAGTTTTCACAAACTGAAACTTCTTTCAAACTGAATTTGGAAGTATTAAACTACTTTATTTTTAAAACTTGCTCCTCATAGTTTCTGTTAAGCTAAAGATTCAAAATTTTTAAAACCCACAATATAAGCAAACTTCCATTAACATCCCAGACTGTTTTTCATCATTTGCTGTCTGATAGATATTGGTTTAAAGTTATGTTTCCAAGAAACCTACCCAGTTAATTATTGAACCCCTTCCCAAAAGGTAAACCAACACTCATTTGCCCCTAGTTTAAAATCTAACTCCAAAATCAAAATTATATAAATATGCATATGAAGTATTTGTAGACAAAAATACATTTCACCACATTGTCTTGAGCTGGCCAGAACATAGCACCTCATTTATGGGCTCAATGTCTTTTGCATAGCTGCAGTGAGACTTCCTTTGCTTTGTATTCCATTCCTCATTGTATTAACGCTTGTTCTCTACTGACCTTTTGAATTATTTTTTTGTATCTGACCACTTTATATTTTAATCATTTATATACATGGACCCTCTTTGGACCTCCTCTAACCATTTGAAGAAAAGCAATTCTATTCTTAACATAATAATTTGAAGTAAAGCACTGCATATGCTGGAGATACTCAACAAGTCTAGCAGCATCTGTGAAGAGAAAACAGCCTGAACATTTCAGGACCCTTTTCCAGAATCTTCTATAGCAATTTCTGCTTTAGTTTGAACCCTGAGCAATACTGGCTGGATTACCATAGCCATGTGATCACTACCTTTTTCTGTAAATGACCATGGGAGCCACTTGAACCATAGTTTCAGGAATGACGCAGCTAAAATCATGTACATTTTCAAAACTGGAAGAGAGCTAGCTAAAAAGGACAGCAAAGAAGAAGTAAAAACAAACAACAGGCTGCAACTTTGAATTGGCACGTGAGTTAAAACAGACAATTATTTTCCACTCCCTGCTGCTGTAGAAATGAAAGGAGTTATTAGATAGAATTGGAAATTTTTATCATACTGAGTAGTAAAATTCTGAAATAGCATCAGAATTAATACTAAAATTACAGCTGTTTAAAAGTATGTTGCATTAATATTAAAAGTATGTTAATGGAAGTTTGCTTATATTGTGGGTTTTAAAAATTTTGAATCTTTAGCTTAACAGAAACTATGAGGAGCAAGTTTTAAAAATAAAGGAAGTGCTAGCAAAAGAGTACATGAACCTGGATTGCAAACTAAATCTCACTAAGGAATAGAAAAGCCAGGGAGTACAGATTCGGTGGGTATCAAAGTTATACTTTTAACCCCATATTAATATTACTTATAGTATTTATTCAACACCTTGAGGGGACAGCGAGACAATTGATTAGTGTTTGACTGTACTGATACGTGAAGCCAAACCCTGAGAGTTTGGGCAAATGAAAGAGAATCTCATCAGGATGTTTTTGTCGTAGTCAAGAGGATCCTGCTGTGAGAACACCTCTGCTGAAAGAGGAGGAAGATACTCTCGGGAAAACTTGATTGACTTGTGTAGAAGCACAGGGGTTGTCAATAATCAGCTAGAGTATATTAATGGGAGAACAGACAAGGCTTTGCATTATGCTCAGAGATATTGCAGGCCATGTGAGACCAGCAGATTGAGAAAGTGGAAGATTTATTTGTAGAAATCAGGAAAATCACGTCTTGAGGTCAGGATGTAAATATTGTGACGGACAATGCACAGAAAAAAAATGTCCAATGTGGGAAAGCCCTAAGAAGCGGGATCACTTTTCATGCTAGGGTTTAGCTAGAAAGAAACCACACAGCCTATAAAGATTACTGCAGGAGAGATGTCAGTTGATATTTCTGACAAATAATTGTACTCCATACAATGGGTTGGTATTGTCACATCCAAAGGGTAATAAATGGTTTGTGAGTGTAAAACAATGACTGTGGAAGGAGACCATCAAGTGATCACAAAGTGTTAAAAGAGGCGCCAGTGCTTCATACAACACTCTGCAAAGTTGCTCAGGACACTGACCCAAAAATTAAGCTCTTAAAAGCAAAGTTAAGACTTTGATAGTTAAATTTGTCTTCTGGACGTGAACATTAGTCCGAGTCAGTTAATTGGGAAGAAGAAATATCTGGAATTCCAGGTAGTAGACATTAAACAAAGTTCATTTATCTCAGCTGAAACAAATCTAAACATTAGACTTTTAACCCTAGTCATGGAGAAAAGATTATCAGATTTTCACAGCCTACTAAGCTATCCACTGTTTAACAAATCCTAGAAAATTATAAGTTTTTTTAACAGGTTTTCTGATGGCTATCTTGAAACTGATGAGTGTGATGCAGCATCTGCCAAAAAGAGTTCCAGCTAGCATCTAGAGTCCTGCAGCATGGTGAGAGGCCCATTGGCCCAAACTGGTCCATGCCAGCCAAAATGTCCATCCATGCTAATCCCATTTGCCTGCACTTGGCCCATATCCTTCTAATCCATTCCTATCCATGTATTTGTCCGAATGGCTTTTAAATATTGTTAATGTACCCACCTCAACTACTTACACTGGCAGCTCATTCCACACGCTGTGTAAACAAAAACGTTACCCCTCCATTTCCCTTTTATTCTTTCCCCTCTAACCTTAAACTGACACCCTCTAGTTCTCGATTCCCCAACCCTGGGAAAAAGACTGAGGGCATTCACCTGTCCATGCCTCTTGTGATCTTATACACTTCTAAAAGATCTCAGTCTCCTACACTCTAAAGAAAAAGGTCCTAGCTTGTCCATCCTCTCCCTATAACTCGGACTGCTGAATCTTGGCAACATCCTTGTAAATTTCTTCTGCACTCTTTCCAGTTTAATGACATCCTTCCTGTAGCAAGGTGACCAAAGCAGAACACAACACTCCAATTATGGCCTCACCAACGTCCTGTACTACTGCAACATCACTTCCCAACTTCTATACTAAGTGCCCTGACTGATGAAGGCCAATGTGCCTTCACTAATCTGTCTATCTGTGACTCCACTTTCAGAGAACCCTGCATCTGAACACCAAGGTCCCTCTGTTCCACTACACTCCTTAAGGCTCTGCCATTCACCATGAAACTCCTGCCTTGATTTGCCTTTCCAAAATGCACAACCTCACACTTTTCTATATTAAACTCCATTTGCCATTTCTTGGCCCACTTCCCCAACTGATCAAGATCCTGCTGCAATTTCTGATGACCTTCCTCACTGTCCACGTTACCGCTGATTTTAGTGTCATCTGCAAACTTACATGCCTTGTACATTCTCATTCAAATCATTGACATAGATAACCAACAGCACCAACTCCTGAGGCACTCCACGAGTCACAGGCCTCCAGTCCGATAAGCATCATTCCACCATTAGACTTTTCTTCCTACCATCAAGCCAATTATGATTCCAATTTGCCAGCTCCCCCTGGATTCCATTCAATGTAACATTCCAGAGCAGCCTACCACATGTAATCTTATCAAAGGCCTTACTGAAATCCATACGCTACATCTACCACCTTGCCCTTGTCAACCTTCCTGGTCACTTAGAGTCACAGAGTCATAGAAATGTATTGCACGGAAATAGACCCTTCGGTCCAACTCGTCCATGCCAACCACATATCCTAACCCAATCTAATCCCATACCCCTCCAAACCCTTCCTATTTATGTACCCATCCAGATGCCTTTTAAATGCTGTAATTGTATCATCCTCTACCACTCCTCTAGCAGCCCATTCCACACACATACCGCCATCTGTGTGAAAAAGTTGCCCCGTAGGTATCTTTTATATCTTTCCCCTCTCACCCTAAGCCTATGCCCTCTAGTTCTGGACTCTCCTAACCCAGGGAAAAGACCTTGTCTATTTACCCTATCCATGCCCCTCATGATTTTATAAACCTCTATAAGGTCACCCCTCAGCCTCTGATGTTCCAGGGAAAACAGCCCCAGCCTATTCAACCGCTCCCTATAGCTCAAGTCCTCCAACCCTGGTAACATCCTTGTAATTCTTTTCTGAACCCTTTCAAGTTTCACAACATCCTTCCAATAGGAAGGAGACCAGAATTGCACGCAATATTCCAACAGTGACCTAACCAATGTCCTATAGAGCTGCAACATGACCTCCCAACTCCTGTACTCAGTACTCTGACCAATAAGGCTGAAAACGTGTTGCTGGAAAAGTGCAGCAGGTCAGGCAGCATTCAAGGAGCAGGAGAATCAACGTTTCAGGCATAAGCCCTTCTTCCTGAAGAAGGGCTCATGCCTGAACGTCTATTCTCCTGCTCCTTGGATGCTACCTGACCTGCTGCGCTTTTCCAGCAACACATTTTCAGCTCTGATCTCCAGCATCTGCAGTCCTCACTTTCTCCTCTGACCAATAAAGGAAAGCATACCAAACTATCCTATCTACCTGCAACTCTACTTTCAAGGAGCTATGAACCTGCTCTCCAAGGTCTCTTTGTTCAGCAACACTCCCTAGGACGTTACCATTAAGTGTATTAGTCCTGCTGAGGTTTGCTTTCCCAAAATGCAGCACCTCACATTTATCTAAATTAAACTCCATCTGCCACTCCTCAGCCCACTGGCTCATCTGATCAAGAACCTGTTGTAATCTGAGGTAAACTCCTTCGCTGTCCACTACACCTCCAATTTTGGTGTCATCCGCAAACTTACTAACTATAGCTCTTAAAGTCACATCCAAATCATTTATATAAATGACAAAAAGTAGTGGACCCAGCACCAATCCTTGTGGCACTCCACTGGTCACAGGCCTCCAATCTGATAAACGGCCTTCCACCACCACCCTCTGTCTTCTACCTTTTGAGCCCGTTCTGTATCCAAATGGCTAGTTCTCCCTGTATTCAATGAGATCTAGCCTTGCTAACCAGTCTTCCATGGAGAACCTTGTCGAATGCCTTACTGAAGTCCATATAGACCACGTCTACTGCTCTGCCCTCATCAATCCTCTTTGTTACTTCCTCAAAAAACTCAATCAAGTTTGTGAGACATGATTTCCCACACAAAGCCATGTTGACTATCCCTAATCAGTCTTGCCTTTCCAAATACATGTACGTCCTGTCCCTCAGGATTCCCTCCAACAACTTGCCCACCACTGACGTCAGGCTCACTGGTCTATAGTTCCCTGGCTTGTCCTTACCACCTTTCTCAAACAGTGGCACCACGCTTGCCAACCTCCAGTCTTCCGGCACCTCACCTGTGACTATCAATGATACAAATACCTCAGCAAGAGGCCCAGCAATCACTTCTCTAGCTTCCCACAGAGTTCTAGGGTACACCTGATCAGATCCTGGGGATGTGTCCACTTTCATGTGTTTCAAGACACCCAACACTTCCTCGTCTGTGATATGGACATGTTTCAAGATGTCACCATCTATTTCCCTACATATTATATCTTCCATGCCCTTTTCCACAGTAAATACTGATGCAAAAGACTTGTTTAGTCCCTCCCCCATCTCCTGCGGCTCCACACAGAAGCCACCTTGCTGATCTTTGAGGGGCCCTATTCTCTCCCTAGTTACCCTTTTGTCCTTAATGTATTTGTAAAAACCCTTTGGATTCTCCTTAACTCTATTTGCCAAAGCTATCTCATGTCCCCTTTTTGCCCTCCTGATTTCCCTCTGAAGTATACTCCTACTTCCTTTATACTCTTTTAAGGATTCACTCAATCTATCCTGTCTATGCCTGACATATGCTTCCTTCTTTCTCTTAAACAACCCTTCAATTTCTTTAGTCATCCAGCATTCCCTATACCTACCAGCCCTTCCTTTCACCCTGCCAGGAATATATTTTCTCTGGACTCTTGCTATCTCTTTTCTGAAGGCTTCCCATTTTCCAGCCTTCCCTTTACCTGTGAACATCTGCCCCCAATCAGCTTTTGAAAGTTCTTGTCTAATACAGTCAAAATTGGCCTTTCTCCAATTGAGTACTTCAACTTTTAGATCTGGTCTATCTTTTTTCATCATTATTTTAAAATTAAATGAATTATGTTCGCTGGCCCCAAAGTACTCCCCTGCTGACAGCTCAGTCACCTGCCCTGCCTTATTTCTCAAGAGTAGGTCAAGATTTGCACCTTCTCTAGTAGGTACATCCACATACTGAATCAGAAAATTTTCTTGTACACACCTAACAAATTCCTCTCCATCTAAACCCTTAACACTATGGCTGTCCCAGTTGATGTTTGGAAAGTTAAAATCCCCTACCATAACCACCCTATTATTCTTACAGATAGCTGAGATCTCCTTACAACTTTGTTTCTCAATTTTCCTCTGACTATTAGGGGGGTCTATAATACAATCCCAATAAGGTGATCATCCCTTTTCTTATTTCTCAATTCCACCCAAATAACTTCCCTCGATGTATTTCTGAGAATATCCTCTCTCAGTACAGCTGTAATGCTATCCCTTATCAAAAATGCCACCTCCCTCCTCTCTAGCCTCCCTTTTTGTCTTTCCTGTAGCATTTGTATTCTGGAATATTAAGCGGCCAGTCCTGCCCATCCCTGAGCCATGTCTCTGTAATTGCTATGATATCCCACTTCCATGTTCCTAACCATGCCCTGAGTTCATCTGCCTTCCCTATTAGGCCCCTTGAATTGAAATAAATGCAGTTTAATTTATCAGTCCTACCTTGTCCCTGACTGTTTGACTTGCCTCTTTTCTCAACTGTAATAGTCTCAGATTTCCTCGCTCTCTGTTTGGGTCCACTACCCCCGCAATCTTACTAGTTTAAATCCTCCTGAGCAATTCTAGCAAATCTCCCTGCCAGTATATTTGTCCCCATCCAATTTAGGTGCAGTCTGTCCTCCTTGTTCAGGTCACTTCAACAAATTTGTGGGGCCTGATCTCCCATGCATAAAGCTATGCTGACAGTTACTAATCTTTCCAAATGCATGTATATCTTATCTCTCAGAATCTTACCCACCACTTACTGGTGTATAGTTCCCAGGCTTTTTTTGCAGCCCTTCTTGAATGCTACTTTCAAGTACAAGATAGTTGAGTTGAGGGGGAAAAAAAAAGAGTAATTAAGAAAGTTACAACATCTCCCAACTAGATTATCATTACACCAACAGTGGAAAGCCTGGAAAAACTAAGCATATATAGATCTAAAGGGTCTCCATAAAGCTTTTAAGGGATCTCATTACCCCATGCTAAGCATTGAAAAAATGTTTCCACAACTTGCAAAGGCAAATATCTTTAGTACCCCAGATGCGAAAGCTGGGTGAAATCAACAGTTTTCAAACTTCTTACTGAATGCCATTTGAAAGATACGGATGGTTATGGGAAGCTGAGGGGTGACCTTTGCAAGGTTTATAAAATCATAAGTTGCATAGATAAGGTGAACAGCCAAATCTTTTTCCCAGGATGGGATATTCCAAAACTAGAGGGAATAGGTCTAAGGTGAGATGGGAAAGATTTGAAAGGGACCTGAGGAGTAACTTTTTCACACAGGGTGGTTTGTATATGGATCAAGCTGCCAGAGAACGTGGTGGAGGCTGGTACAGTTACAGCATATAAAAGACATGGGGACAGGTACATGGATAGGAAAGGTATGGAAGGATATGGCCAAATGCAGACAAATGGGATAAGTTCAGTTTGGGAAGCCTGGTCAGTCTGGATGTGTTGGGCAAAGGGTCTATTTTTGTGCTGTATGACTCATGACTGTCATCATCAGATCAGGCAGAATCTGTGGAGTGAAACAGAGTTAGCATGACCTTTCTTTACCTGGAACAGTAAATTGAACAGCTTCTATTTAAGAATTATCTTAATTTGATGCACTTAATTTCATCTCAATGTAGTCCACTGCTAAGAATACTAATGGAACACAATGGGATCTGAGTTACATATGAGAGAGGAGTCTTGTTCTTGGTATTGTCTTTAGCTGCTTTTGTCTTTATCTGCTTTTCTTCCTGGAAATTCATTGTACAGTAGCGCCTTGACTTAGGAACTTAATCCGTTCCGGGACCCGGTTCGCGAACTAAAAAGTTCGCGAACTAAATCAATTTTTCCCATTGTTCGGATAGCGTAAGAATGCTTGGACGGCTGTTCACAGCGCACGCGCCAAAGACTAACTGAATGAGATCATGCGGGGCCCGAGAGGTTTTGCGTTCAACAAGCGCGTAGCAAAGCAGAACAATGAAATCACATGGTCACACACGGGCTTTTTGCGTTCGTACCTTAGTTCGTACCTTGAATTTCGTACCTACTTTGAAGCAAAATTTTACGTACAATCCTATTCGTAAACTGATTTGTTCGTGAACTGGGTTGTTCATATGTCGAGGCGCGACTGTATATATATTTTTTTAAAAAACCAGGACAAATGATAGTTTTGAAATAAACAGTAGTATAAATAGCCATCTCCTGTTTCTGGATACATTTTTTTCTAAGAGCTGCAGCCATAGGTCCTCCTTATTTAAATATACATGAATAACATTTGAGAGAATGTAATTTTCTCAAATACAGTACTCATTTCATTTCACTGTTCAGACCATCTCAAAGTTAGATAACAAGCTAACAACCAAAATTAATGAGCATCAGAATGTGAGAAAACCAATCTCCACTTGATCACTATTTAATGATCAATTCAGTGACCATACCTGGAAGTATTTTAGATCATTCTTTAATATTCTACCTGTGACTCTAACAAAGTTCATTTTATTTTGTAGTGGTTATAAAATGGGCAATAGAATTTTGCCAAATGTAGAATGTGTATAGGTTCCATGAAGTAGATATTAAATCTGATTTTCTGTGAGCTACGTAAAATGGAAATGTGATTGATCCGCAGAGGAGCATTTGCTGCAAAGCATACATTATAGCTCCTTTATAGTATGTGCCTGTAAATTATTCATTTTGCTGTTATTTCAGGAAGTAGATGTAATAGATGCAAAGGTTATACCAATTCACTATCTCTCCAACAAGATGAAAGATTGAGCCAACCAACTCTGACTTGATGATTATTTATGATAACTGTTAACAGAACATACTTATAAATTTGAATTATGACTTGGTTTGTGCATTACTTGGTTGGATATTCAATAATCGCTGTCTTATTATCTTAATAAATTGTTTAACTGAAACTAGCCAAAATATTGAGTACTTGCTTTTGGGTTAAGTCAACCATATTTTTTACTTGACTAACCTAGTTTAATCCAATCAATTATGTTGTTTTTCACTGAGATTAATCAATGTAATTGATGTTTTTGGAGAGGGTCACACTGAAGCTAAATAATACTGTGATTCTAGAAAGCCCTGCACTTGCAATCACAACTGTTTCATGCACACATTACTTTGAAACTAGTATAAGCCAATATGCATTGATTCTTCATGCAACAAGAACCCAAGGTCAACAGATATAGGCCCAGCAACTTGCCCTGGCCTAAGTTTGACTCAAACACCTAAATAAATCAGCAGGAGTTTGGGTGAATCCTTTCTCTTGTAAAGGTGACCTGCTTTGTACAATCATCAATTACTCACTTTTGAATTCCATTCCCCTTAGGATGAGGCTAAAATTCATTCACACTTTTGATAACATTTTCTACTTGTGCACTCATGAATTGCATGTGCACACTGAAATCCATTCACTGAACTCCTCCACACTTTCTTGTCTCGTTTTATTCAGAAAAATACTGATTTTGTTTTTCTCTGGTCTAAAGCAGATGACCACACACTTATCCATGTTAAACTCCAGCTGCCAGAATTTTGCCTGTTCATGTTGTCTGCCACTTAGTGGTGCATTTTAAGGAAAAACAGTGGCTTAATGCTAACATTATTGGCCAATAGTCCAGAGATTCAAGCTAATATTCTAGGGTAAACAGTAAAAAAAAAAACCCATTTGGTTCAATAATATCCTTCAGGGGAAAAGCACTTGTTGCTCTTACTGGCCTGGCTGACATATGATTCAAGACCTATAGCAATGTGGTGGACTCTTAAGTGCCCTCTGAAATGGTTTAGCAGGTAGTTATTCAAGGGCAATTGGGGATTGACAACAAATGTTAGCATTGCCAGCACTGCAAACAGCCATAAAAGGAATAGCATGGAAAAAAGATAATTTTCTACTGCTAGCTGCTTTATAGTATCTCTTAAATTCCTCTGCAATTGCGTGTACAGTTGCCACTTAGCTAATCTATGTCTTTAATGTATATGGTGAAAATGGATGCTTCAGTACAGATCCCCCAGGGAATGGCACTGGTCACATCCCCCCAGTTAGAAAAGTAATATTTATTTTTCTGTTCTCTTACCACTATTTTGTACTTGATTAATGGCCCATGTCATAAATTTTCCTCTAATTCTGTGCAAATTCATTTTTGCTGATTGTCAACTGAAGTAATAGAAGTGATCTGTTCTATTGATATCTTTCACTGTATCAAATGACTAAATTAGCTAAATTTCAGATTAATCTAGAAGTTTCAACAGTTATCAATTAGTGAAAATAATAGCTAAACATGATTCATACAGTTAAGTAATATGGCATAAGTGAGGACTGCAGATGCTGGAGATCAGAGTCTAGATTAGGGTGGTGCTGGAAAAGTACAGCAGGTCAGGCAGCATCCGAGGAGCAGGAAAATCGACGTTTTTCCCTGAAGTGATGTCGTGGCACCAACAGTCATTTTTTTTTCCCCACTGTTTCATAACTGATGCCCAATTCTGGGTTCTTGTCTGTCATGCAGAGACACTTGCATATTTTGAAGGTGTACAAAAATGGTTCTTGGTGTTTGACTGGATTCTTGACTATGTCAAACCTGATGTGACTTTAGAGCGGACTTGTCAATACATGAGTTTTTAAATCCCTGTGACTATTATCTGACCTCAATCTTTCCAACCCATCTCCTTCCACCTCCAGCAAATGTTTACCCTCAGGGTTACCACTGCCTATCAGTTCCTTGAATGTTTCACCATGGCACAGCCAACTCTGGACTTGACTATTCCAATAATCTCTTGGCCTAGTGATCAACTTCAAATCATCCAAATTCTGCTGTCTAGATCCTAACCATCCATCTATTTTCTGGACTAACCTATGTTGATTATTAATATATCCATTTAGTGAAAAAAATAACATTTTGGAGCTGATGCAAGTTCAGACTCTGCATGAGATGATTACCATCAGCTCAGAAAAGGGCATGCTCCTTTGAGAAGGAGCCAGCAGCATGAACCAGAGGGAGGAACTTTAAAATTAGGTGTGGGGATTCTTTGGGCCTAGTTCTGCTTTGGTCACACTCCTTTCGTGGTAGACTAATTAGTAAAATTGGCAAAAGCGAGGACTGCATATGATGGAGGTCGGAATTGGAAAGTGTGGCACTAGGAAATCTCAGCAGATCAGGCAGCATCTGAGGAGCAGGAGAATTGATGTTTCAGGTATAAGCCCTTCATCACTAATGTGGGATGGAAGGGGGGTGGCTGAGAGATAAATAGGAGAGTGGGGCTGGGGAAAGGTAGCTGGGAAGGTGATAGGTGGATGGGGGTAAACCCTGACCTCAAGTTCACCTGGACCATCTCAGACACCTCCTCCTTCCCCTTCCTGGACATCTCCACCTCCAGTGACCGACTCAACACTGACATCTACTTCAAACCCACTGGCTCTCATAGCTACCTGCACTACACCATCTCACACTGCCCCCCCCAACCCCGTAAAAATGCTATCCCTTATTCCAAATTCCTTTGCCTCTGCCGTATCTGCTCCCAGGAGGAACAATTCCACTCCAGGACCATCCCAGATGGTATCCTATTTCAAGGTCCACAACTCCATTAACCTCCAGATACAACGCATTATCTCTGCCATTTCCATCACCTACAGTCAGACCCCACAACCAGAGATGTATTTCCCTCCTTACCCCATCAGCATTTCATAGAGACTATCCCCTCCGTGACCGCCTCGTTAGGTCTATGCTCCCCATTAACCCACCGTCCACTCCCCACACCTCCATCCAACACCCCAAAGGATCCTTCCACATCTGGCAGAGGTTATCCTGCACATGCAAACACCTCACCTGTGTCTGTTGCTGTTGATGTGGTCTCCTTTACATTGAGGAGACAGGATCGCAACTCAGAATGTTTAGGGGAACATTTCTGGGGGGAACGCATTCAACAACCCCACTGCCCTGTGGCTGACCACTTCAACCCCTCTCCCACTCCGCCAAGTACATGCAAATCCTGGGCATCCTACTCCAAATCCAAGCCACCCAGTGCCTGGAGGAAGAACACCTCCTCTTCCACCTTGGGACCCTCCAACCACATGGTATCAATGCCGTTTTCACCAATTTCCTCATCGCCCCTCCCCCACTTCATCCCAGATCCAACTTGGCACCACCCTCTTGAACTGTCCTACCTGTTCATCTTCCTTCCCACCTATCTGCTCCATGTTTCCGTCTGACCTATTACCATCATCCCCACCTCCATCTACCTATCTCCTTCCCAGCTACTAGCCGCCCACCCCCGCCACCCTCCTCTTGATCTTTATAGGAAATATTTGGAGGACTATGGGCCAAGCATAGGCAGGTGGGACTGGTTTAATTTGGGACCATGGTTGGTGTGGATTGTTTGGACCGAAAGTTCTGTTTCTGTGCTGTACGACTCAGATTTTCAGGAGCAGCCAGTAGCCACTCATACTGAGGAGGCATCCTACTGATCACGCGTGAGGAGAAGGGAGCATGGTTTCTGATTGGTCAGGTGCTAGTTTGTATTAGCGCATTCATTTCTAAGGTGCTACATGTGAGGGAATCTCATGATAGTACAGGATAAGCGTGCCTCCGTCTTTATCAGGATGTTGCTTTGTCTGGGAGGTTTTAGTTATGAGGAGAGGTTGGATAAACTTGGATTGTTTTCACTGGGAAGACATAAATTGAGGGGGCGACCTGATAGAGATCTACAAAATTATGACAGGGCAGATAGTCAGAGGCTTTTTCCCTGTGCGTGGATAGGGTCGGTAGTCAGAGGCTTTTTCCCGGGGTGAAAACCTCAACTATGAGAGGGCACAGGTTCGAGATGAGAAGGGAATGATTTAGTGGAGAGGTGTGGAGAAAATTTCTTTTCCAAAGGGTGGTGGGTGCCTGAAACGCACTGCAAGTGGAGATGGTGGAAACAGGCATGTTAGCAATGTTTAAGGCATTGGAAGGTGAACAGAGAGATAGAAACCACATATGGGCAGAAAGTAATGGGTCTAAACAAGGATTAGGCTTGTAGGCCAAAGGGCCTGTTGCTGTGCTGTATTGAATTTAAAACCTAGGACACCATATATAAGCATGCAATGCATTGAGCATAAGCATAAGAAATAGGAGCAGAAATTAGGCCATTCAGCCCATCGAGTCTGCTCTGCCATTTAATCCTGGCTGATATGATTCTCAATGCCGTTCTCCCGCATTCTCCCCGTAACCCTTGATCTCCTTGATACTCAAACCTATCTATCTCTGTCTTAAGTATACTCAGTAACCCAGCCTCCACAGCCTTCTGTGGCAATGCATTCCGTAGATTCCCCACTCTCTGGCTGAAGAAGTTTCTCCTTATCTCCGTTCTAAAGGGTCTTCCCTTTACTCTAAGGCTGTGCCCTCAGGTCCTAGTCCCTCCTACCAATGGAAACATCTTCCCAACGTTCACTCTGTCTAGGCCGTTCAGTATTCTGAAAGTTTCAATTAGATCCCCCCCCCTTCTAAATTCCATTGATTTTAGACCCAGAGTCCCCAAACATTCCTTATATTTTAAGCCATTCTCATGAACCACCTCTGAACTCGATGTAGGGCCAGTACATCCTTCCTGAGAGATGGGCCCAGAACTGTGCATAATCTTCAAATTGTGTCCTGACCAGAGCCTTTTAGAGCCTCAGAAGTACATTCTTGCTTTTACATTCAAGTCCTCTCAAAATAAATGCCATCATTGCATTTGCCTTCCTAACTACTGACTCAACCTGCAAGTTTACCTCGAGAGAATCCTGGACTCTCAAGTCTCTTTGCACTTCAGACTTCTGAATTTTTTCCCCATTTAGAAAATAGTCCATGCTTCTATTCTTCCTAATAAAGTGCATGATCTCACACTTGCCCACGTTGCACTATAACTGCCACTTTGCTCACTCTCCAGCCTGGCTAAATCCTTCTGCAGCCTCCCTGCCTCCTCAATGCCACCTGCCCCTCTACCTATCTTTGTATCGTCTGCAAACCTAGCCAGAATGCCCTCTGTTCCTTCATCTAGATTATTAATGTATAAATGCATTGATAAATATTTGTATCATATTGATTGTTTCATAAAATGGCAATCGTAATCATGTTCCAAACACATCATCACACCTGCATGTGATGTTAATACAGTGAAACTAATGTACAATTTTTCTCCATTAGTTCCTTCTCCAAAATGGTGCCAATTCCCTCTAAAACGTAGATTATTACACGTTAGTTAACTGAATAGTAATAGAGCAAGAAAGAAATAACTTTTATTTGCATAGTATTCAGTTCCGAAGATGAGTCATACCAGACTCTAAACATTAACTCTGTTTCTGTCTCCACAGATGCATTCTCTCTGTTACAGACTTCCAGCATCTGCAGTGTTTTGCTTTTATTGTAACATGTACCGTAGCCTCTGGATTAGATTGGGGCCACATTATGGGGTACAACTGAGGCTTTCAACGTGCCCATTATTAAATACTAAATGACATCTGGTGACCTGAAGTCATGTGTGGTTAAATGATTTAATTCAAAGTTGCTGTTGGGGGCTGGAAAACTGAACAGTACTGTACTGTGCTGTACTGTTTTATGTTCTATAAAACTGACAGTGCTGGAAAAACGCAGCAGATCTGATAGTAAGTGTGGAGAAGAAAGTATTAACGTTTCAAGTTCAGTTCTAATGAAGGGTTGCTGAACTCAAACCACTAAGTCTGTTTTCTCTATCAAATTGCTGCCAGGCCTGCTGTATTTCTCCAGCACTCTGTTTTCTGAATTGAAAGTTCTTTGAGTCCCCAGGAGACGTATTGAAATACATGGAATGGCATGAATGATATTGCTTATTTGATAGATATTCAATATACACTTTAAAAAAATTGGGACTTAATTATTACCAAGTATCCTTTCCCATTCTGAAAATTTTACTTTTACAAGTCTCATTTCTTTAGGTTTTAATTATTGCAAGAGATTAAAATAAATATTTTACAACTTTTTCATTTTGTTCTACCTTTATCTCTTGGTCACATCTTTCTTTTCTTTTATTTCATGGTCTACTCATATAACTTTATTTTGCATTATATATTCTAACATTCCTTCCTGGTTCAGACTCTGTTGGCTGGATGTTAGTAGGAAGAATAAAGGCATAGACTATATTTTACATGGGAAAGTTTTCAAAAATCTGAAGCATACAGGGACTTGAGTCCTAGTTCAGGATTCTCTTAAGGTTAACGTGCAGGCTTAGTTGGCAGTTAGGAAGGCAAATGCAGAGTAGGGATTTATTACTGAGGTTGCATAAGACTCTAGTAAGACCACATATTGTGAGCAGTTTTGGGCCCTGTATTTAAGGAAGGATGTGCTGGCCTTGGAGAGGGTCCAAAGGAGATTTATAAGAATAATCCCAGGGATGAAGGGCTTGACTTACAAGATGCAGTTGAGGGCTCTGAGTCTCTACTCGATTGAGTTTAGAAGGCTGGGAGGATTTCATTGAAACTTACAGAATGCGGAGAGGCCTGGATAGAGTGGATGTAGACAAGATGTTTCCACTAGTAGGAGAGATTACGACCTAAGGGTACAGCCTCAGTGGGAAGGCACAACCCTTCTCAACTGAGATGAGAGAATTTCTTCAGCTGGTGACTGGTGAATCTGTGGAACTCATTGATGCAGAGGGCTGGTGAGGCCAATTCATTGCATGTGTTTAAGACAGTAATAGGTTCCTGATTGTTAAGGGGATCAAAGGTTACTTGGAAAAGGCAGGAGAATGAGGTTGAGAAATCACGTGATCAAAGGAGCAGGTTAAGACCATTTGGCCCCAATGTCTGTGATCTTATGGAATAGAAAGGTCCCTCAAATCTTAGTTAGATTTTTAAATCTGATACATTAAGGGGATAGTTAATTTTGATACTTGATTGCCCTGTAGACCCAGCATTTGGGTTTTGAACTGAAATGTATTCATTGTCAATCAATGTAGAAATCCATTCAGCAAGTTTCCCGTATAATGAATGGCCAGTGGTGTTCCTTTGGAACTCGGTACAAAATCCAGGATAGCAATCAGAGGCTCTGAAATAAAACCAGATTTGACTGCATTTGTGGAGAGACGCAGAGCCAGTGTCCTTGAGTTCAGTATGTTTTCTTTGGAACTTTATGACAACTATATTACTTGACTTTTTTGTGTGTATACTTACAGGACTAAGGATATCAAATGACAGAATAGTAAAGCAAGGTTTGTCCTGAACCATGGCATTATGCATCAATAACCTGAATTGCAAAATGAAAATTCTCCTCTGTTTATTTCTACCACTGTTTGAAAGCACCATTTGTTGCTGAACACATAACACAACAAACAGATGCCTAAACCTAAATGTGTTGTGCTTTATTGATGAGAATGAATAGAAGCTACTTATAATGCTTGGTGCAGTGCAGAGTGCAGTATAACCTAGATAAATAAGAAAGATCCATTGGAACTAATAAAGACTAGCTTTGGGCTAACCTTAATCTGTAGGTCATGGAACAAGGGATGAAATGGCAAGGTTGCCTTTTGGAGAATTGTGTTACTTGACAGAAGTTCAGGCCCCTGTTGTTCTTGTCTTGTTCATTTGTCAAAATGAAGGGGAAGTTCAATCTTAAGGGAATTTGGATAGTTCTTAGGCTGAAAACATCCTGACACCACTTGGCAAACTGCTTGACAGATCTGTGGAAAACGCATTTCGAAATGCTCAGCACCATATATGGGGAATATGCCTGAATTAGTACTTTAACTGACTTCACTTTGTTCCAAAGAATTTGTCAAATGTTTTGCAAATGAAATATTAGGACTGTATCAGCACAGTCCAAAATTTGATTTGCAGAAATAAGACGCCTGAGGATCAAGTAGTCAAAGCAATGGACAGTTCACTGCCTCCAGAGATAACAGAGCACAAAGCTAGGAAGCAATTGACTAATATCACAGTGCAAGAAGGCAATTGATCAATCTCTTTCCTGCTTTCCACTACCCAAAATTACAGATCCGTCAGTACTGTAATAATACATTGCCATTTTATATAAATAATTCTAGTTGTATAGTTTGACTCATCAATGACAAAAAATTGAATCAGATCAAAGTTTAGGACTGAATCGAATTATATTTGAAGTAATATGTTGATGTCGTTTTAACTCCATCATAGCTTTGTAGGGAGTCACATAGGATTGTGAATATTTGTGTCTTTATCTGCTGTAATCTCGGTGCATGATTTCATGATCATTTCCCACGCTATGACTTATGATTCTAATTAAAATGCATTGAGAAATCTCTGGGACATAAAGATTTTAATCCTGCAGGCAAAACAGTTTCCAAAAAAGACAAAGCCACATGCTCCATACGTTTTCCTTTAAGATTTTATGAGCGAAACATAAATTCAAGGCTTGGTTGCTTTCTGTAATCCAAATATAGCGTGACATATTACAAGCTAAGCATTTCAGACATCAATGTAGTAATCGATGGTACTTCTCCTTTTAGCTCGCCCTCTTAGCCTTTGATATCATGGCGGAAATCATTGTTTGCAAACTAGTAATTGTAAATTGGTATTGTTGTTTATAGTGGTTTGCTACTCACATCTAATAAAGTAAATGTACATGAGCTTTATTTGGCTCAAACTTGTCCTTTTAATATCAGTGCATCATTTTCTCAGGTAGCTGGTGATAAGACAGTGTTTTTGCAACTCGTTGAACACTGTAATCTGACATATATGGCATGGACAAAATCCCCTGTGTTTAATCTGATTTTTCTTCATAAAACTATCCAAAATGTTATCCTTTGCTTGTCAGCTTAGCTTGACAACTCTACAGAAGAAAGAGCAGACATATGGCCTCTTCCTAGGTTGCTGCCAATTAACTTGTATCTAGGCACGAGAAGGTTCCAGGATATTATGGAAGCAATTGTGCTTCCATGCAACAGGAAGTTGTCCTTGTTTTCACTGGCACACACTTAAGCTATGAAGCTGAAATCAGGAAATGAACAACATTTGAACCTATTTGGCCTTAATTCTGTGACAATTAATGCCACCAGACACCCCTAATTATTAAAATCAATAACTATAGAACTGAGTCAAGTAACAGAAGTTAAAGAGCCAAAAAATGACATTGGGCCAAGATCCTTATGTTGCCGGAGTTTGGAGAAACTATACAACACTTTTCACTGTATTTGTCACAAAATACAGATGGCAATAAATAAATCAAACTGTACTTTTCTTGGATCTGGAGGGGACTGGTTAAGATGTTGAAAATTGTTATTACTGAGGTTGGAGTAGTGCACCAAAACTTCTACGTCTGTTCTCGTCCCAACGTAGGTTTAAACATTTCCACCAGTTACCAATATGGCCAAAACATACTATCTGTAATAGATTCATAACAAAAAAAACTCTAACTTTTTTTTAAACAAACAACAAAATTCTTGATTTATCCTAAGACTTAGTCAAGTTTGCATCTTTTTTGAATAAGATGCTGTTTGAAATATGGAAGTGTAATTATTTAGTGCTGTAAATAACCATGACATACAAGTAAACAAAAAATAAGACCACTTTGCAGAATAAAAGGGTAAGGAATGAATTGTTCTGGATTATTTTCAGTATCACACTATATTGTACATCTAAAAAGGTCACTAGACAGATAGTTGTTACTAGACACATGCTGTTGTCCCTCTGAAATCTGTTCAGATGCAGTTCATTCAGGATGTCAGGTACAAATAGCTGTTTCAGCTTTTCAGTTCTCACGTGGGATTCTCAAGAATTTCTTAGAAAGGTGGCAAAGACTGAGCTGGGATCTTATCCACATTGTAAGCTCATGTGTTGTTTCCAGTAAATCCAAGCATGAAGCTGAAGTAATATGATTTATAGAAGACTATCCCAGCAGTTTGTTTTAGTCAGTGGCTTCCAGTAAGTGTCTCAAACACATACACTCCACAATTTTCCCTCAGTAATCTTTGTTAAAGAAAATTCCTCAGTAGTGTGAATGCACCAATTTTCACAACCGTTTAGATGTGAGCCCCCCAAAAATACTAATAATGGAAGTGTCTTCATAACAATAGGCAAGTAAGTTTTCCTTTAACTGCACATTCTGACTTTTGCAGCAAGTGCACAGGTTCCTTTGGTGTTTCTATAGATTTTGAAGTTGGATAAATGAGTGCACAGCAAGAAGTCAATGTTGATTGAAACTGACTTGTCAATAACAGTATAAAGACTGAAAGTGTTCAGCTTCCGAAGTGTAGTGGTGAGTGTAGCTACTTTACAACCAGTTGACCTGCATTTGATACCAGAGTTGTTAATGTTGAGGGCTGTTGTGGCACAGTGATACTGTGCTTCCCTCAGCCTGAATGCCTAGGTTCAAGTCCCACCTGCTCTGGAGGTTTGTCATTACTATGTTTAGACAGGTTGATTCAAAATATGAATTATGGATGAAATTGGCAAGCTTCTGATTAGTTAGAGTGAAAGGCTAGCATAGACTGTTCTTTCAGCTTGGATTTACTGTGCTGTTCATGAAAAGCAGCTATGTAAATTAACCATAGGAGACTCTGGCTCTTGCAGTAGGTAATGTAATCAACTAAACCGTGCGGCACGGTGGCACAGTGGTTAACACTGCTGCCTCACAGCGCCAGGGACACAGGTTCAATTCCTGTCTCGGACAACTATCTGTGTGGAGTTTGCATATTCTCCCCGTGTCTGCATGGGTTTCCTCCAGGTGCTCCAGTTTCCTCCCACAATCCAAAGATGTGCAGGTTAGGTGAATTGGCCATGCTAAAATGCCCAGAGTATTAGGTGGATTAGTTAGGGGTATATATAGGGGGGTGGGTTTCTCTGGGAGGGTCGGTGTGGACTTGTTGGGCCGAAGGGCCTGTTTCCACACTATAGGTAATCTAATCTAATCGTAAACCTTCTGGAAAAGGACTTCTTCCCAAGAGGAGCAAGTAGCCATGCATTGCCTCTGGCTGTCTAGGTCACAATAATCCTTGAATGTCTTCATGCCTAAATCCTTCCAGGATTTGCTGTTACATCTGCAGCATTTCACAAACAGCAACTGCATCAGCCCGAATGCTTTGTGTTACGTTCAGGGAGGAAGGGGAGGTCCGCTGTCTTTATTTTAACACCCACTTGGTTAGTTCCAGCAAATAGTTCTTTTTTTTGGAATGCAGCTGTTGCAACCTACTTAAAATGTAGCTGTCTTAAAAATGAAGAACCAAATTACCAAAGTTTTCTTGTGTGTAAGTAATAGGAATTTTATTCTGTACAAAGTCTGAAAAATACTGTTCTATAGGGCATCAGTGATACTGGAACATTGTGTACCCTCAGTCCATGTTGCCCCATGTATTCACAAGGTCATCCCCAGATCCTGTCTTGTCTTTTTCATCTCATTGACTCATATGTCTGATCGTGCAGTCCATTGTGCTACATAAGATAGTTATATAGAAGCAGTGGCCATGATTTTTTTGATTTTCCCTGGAACATCAGAGGCTGAGGGGGTGACCTTTTATAGAGGTTTGTAAAATCATGAGTATAGATAGGATAAATAGAAAAGATATTTTCCTTGGGGTGAGGAAGTCCAGAGTATACGTTTAGGGTGAAAGAGGAAAAACATAAAAGAGACCGAAGGGGCAACTTTTTCACGCAGAGGTGGTGTGTGTATAGAATGAGCTGCCTGAGGGAGTGGTAGAGGCTGATACAGCTGCAATATTTGAAAGGAATCTGGATGGGTATATGAATAGGAAAGGTTTAGAGTGAAATGGGCCAAGTGCTGGCAAAATGGGACTAGATTAGGTTAGGATATCTGGTCGGCATGGACGAGTTGGACCAAAGGGTCTCTTTCTGTGCTATATATCTCTGACAGTCCATGTCCCTACTCCCGACAGATTTGATGTACAAAAAAAAAACAAAAATAAATCTGGTCTCCTTATTTAAAGGTGTAAACGCACTGGAAGCAGTTCAGTGAATGTTTAGTGGACAATATCTGGAATGGACAGATAGTCATATAAATTGGATTAGACAGATTAAACATGAGTTTAGTGAAGTCTTAGAGGTTTTACAGGCCCAATAGAGGACCTTCAGCCCACCCTGTCCACACCAGACATCTATCTAGTCTAGTCCTATTTTTCCTGCACTTGGTCCACAGCCTTTTATACCATTTGGAAGTGACAATCTCAGTACTTTTTAAATATTGTGATGCCTCCTGTCTCTGCCACCTTTTTCTGGCAGGGAGTTCCAGATGCCCACTACCTTCTGGATGAAAAATACTTGTTTGAAACATATAAGGCGCTGAGAAATTTTGGCAAGATGGAAATGATATTTCCTTTTGTGAAAGATTCTTGTACTATGGGTCACTGTTTGAAAATAAGTGGGAGCCCATTAAAAACAAATGAGAAGAAACATTTTATCAGAGGGTCATGAGTCCTTTGAATTATTTTTTCTCAAAAAGTAGTGGTGGAAGAGTCTGAATATTTTTAGGGCAGTGGTAAATTCTTAAGCAAGGGGATGAAAATTCATTTGTGGGTAGGCAGGAGAGCCAGGGACAGAGATCACACGCTCTGCTGGTCCTGGCCCAGCCTCTCAGTCCCATAGGCCCACCATGGGTCCTGTTCCTCTGACCTGTGCACAGGAGCCTGTTGTGCACTAATCGGGAACCATGGTCTTTAATGGAGTAATGCGTAAAAGGAAAGAAAGACTTAAATTTACACCGTGCCATTCATAACCCCAGAGTGTACCAAAACGGTCATACAGTTGAAGGGTGATCACTGTTATAGTCCATAAAAGGTGGTAGCCACTTTGTGGGCAGCAAGCTGCCACAAACGGCAAAGAGATACGTGACAAAATAAGTTTTTAAAAAATGATGTTAGTTAAGTCCTCAATATCTAGAACACAAGAAAATCACTCTGCTGCTCTTTCAATAGTGCTGAGGGGCCTTTTACAATCTGATCAGGCCTTGGTTTATATAGACAATTTGAAGGTAAGATAGTTAAAAATCACACAACACCAAGATATAGTCCAACAGGTTTAATTGGAAGGTTTAATTTAAATCTGTTGGACTATAACCTGGTGTTGTGTGATTTTTAACTTTGTACACCCCAGTCCAACACCGGCATCTCCAAATCATGAAGGTAAGATAGTGTTTTTAGAGCCAATTTAAAGATATCACAGTGGTATCTTTACTGCCTTTCATGTCTACACTGTGAGGAATTTTGAAATAGAAACTGGTTTACCAAAGTCCATTAACTGAAGGTACATCATTTCTCAAGCAGACTGATTAATAATGCTGTTAGGTGGTGAGCAGGCATTATATCCAATTTTGACATTGAATTTTTTTTGGCATTTACGCTTGATGATGTTTGAATAGATCTGACACATCTCATACAAAGAAAGTGCTGAAGACGTTACATTTTGGAAACAGATGGATCTAGCTGCCTACAGCCATTTTGGTAATTGAACTAACTGGGAGTAAATGCACAAGCATACTCGACCAATGCTCTCAAAAAACGTTAACAATGTTTTTGGAAATTGTTGAGAAAAGTCATTATTCATAATTTAAGAATAGTTTTAGAATGCAAGTAGCGATTTGGATTAACTGTTGTGCAGTATTGAAAAATCACTGTCACCCCATTTTCTCTTTACATTGGACCTCCAATCATCATTTTTACCTGTGGAAGAATTTACCAAGATTAATTTTTGTTTATGCATAACTGTTATAATGGTGTGATTGAGTCTCGAGTTCTGTATGCGGTATTTCGAGCAGAGAGGAGTTTTCAGCTTATTTTTCAAGAACTTAAAAATACAGTCTTTTGTTGTTTTTATAAAAGACAGCAAGTGTGCAATATTTACTGAGTGATTTTTTTTTTCATATGTGTATTACTTAAAATTCTAGGTATAGAAATCGTTCAGATTTGAGCATCCACTTGGTTGCTGTGGGTTGTTGCCTTTATATCCTGCACTTCTGAAGTGCAACAAATAAATGAAAAATATCCCTTGAAAATATTAGGATAAAATACTTTACACCTTAAGTTTGCTGGTTATGTAAATAAGAGGTGGAGTCAACTTTAACCGTTACAAAATGTGAATCTTTTACAGCATGTTTATATAAATGGTAAAATTACAATGGACAGACCGATTCAATTAAACCTAAATGTATTTACTGCCTAATATATCAAAGGAATAAAGATCTTTCCATGCACACTGAATGTCTGGCGGGCAGAAAGAGTGAACTGTTAATTGAATTGTTCAGAGAAATCGAAGCACATAGTTTCTCAGCCAACAAATTTCAAATATTGACTTGAATATGTTAAGCAAATAAGAAAGAAAGGTATTTCAACCCAACCCCTCAGTTTTAATTGAGCTTTACTTCATAGGATAATTGAACATGCTGAGGCTCTTTATTTTCTTGAGGGAAGGGAATACTAAATGGCAAGCTAATTTGCACGATAAAGTTACAAAGGAATTTTACAAATGTATATAGCAAAGCTGCTTCCATTTTGTCAAAGGTTTTTGACTAGGACTTTTATTGATTCAATTTGCAAGAATACTAATGTAAGGAGAGTCCAACATTTTTAATAAGGGGCCTAAAAAAACAAGCCATTTTCTCACTGTATTTGATGCTGAAATAATGCATAATAAAACCATTCTGTGAGAAAATGGCTACTTCCATCAGATCATTTCTCACTGTAAATCTCTCCGACTCCTGAACAGACCTAAGGGTATTAGCTTCAGCCCTGAAAAAGAGGTCCAGTCTACCTGAAATGGTAAGGTACCTCTTGCTTTTTCATTCCAATGCTATGCAGTAGCAACAGAATGGTGTTCAAAATTAACAGGAAGCTGCCCGAAAGACATTCTGCCTATCACACAAGTAAATAGTATGCTATTTGAATTTCAGTGCTGGTGTGATGCCAGCCATGTATTTCAAGGATCCCAAAGACTGGTAGATCCTATCAAACAGCATATCCCTTTGGCTATTCACAACAGGCAAGGTGCTGACTGGACTCAACTACCCCATGCTTGCAAAAGTGTCTGATATTAGATATGAATCCATGATCAGATAACACTTGTATAATTCTGAGGGTGAGAAGAGTTTAAGAAGAATCTATTCTCATACAAATCCTGATTTTATCTGCACAGTGAGAAATTGATCAAGTTTTTCAATAGAAATGAATAGACAATGAAGTTGAATGGAGTACAAGACTGAGGCATAACAAAAACCTATTCTCCGTATTAGGTTAAAACCAGGAGTGGCAAGAAAGTGGAACTCACTACCTGATGCACAGGTTGAGCCAGATATCTCATGAGATGCCATGATGGAAAGGAAATCAAGATATGGAGAGGGTGGGGGGCAGCGGGAGTGGGATGAAATGTGAGGAGTATAAATACTGGATGTGAATGACATGTTAACTAAATCCTTACTGTAAGAATAGCTGCAGGGTACATACACAAAAAGTGATATGGTGACATCGGATCAGATAAAGCAGGAACCTGAGTCATTAGACTTCAGAAGATGTTGTGTCTTACTACTACTCATGTGTAGTTATACTCAAAAAAAGCCTGTTGATGTTGATCAACCTGGGTGCAAGCCTAATCGCCCTACATGATGTTAAGTGACCAGACCCTGGAACTGGAGGAACATGACCAGGAGTATCTGCAGTGAAACCCAGCAACTGTTCAGTGTTCCAAGTGAAGGGTGAGGTCAGCCCAGTAATCCAATTGCATAAGTTTGGGAGAAACTTGAAGAAAAGCCCAACTGTGCAGGAATCAGTGAGCGATAGACTTCAAGGCCCATTAAGGAACTGAACCATGGAGAGGAAAATCCTGCACAAACTTGTAATTGTGCCAAAAGCCCAAACAGGGAATAGAGAAAGTTGCAAAAAATTTGATAGCCACTGTGAGAAAACCATGACAGTGGATGGGAGGCTTTTACAAAGATGGGGGAGAAAAGAGCACTCATAACTATCCTGCAGGAATTGCACAAAGAAACAGAGTACCTTCAATGCCATAATGGGAACCCAGCAGGGTTACATGTGGTCAGGACTGTCAAGAGAGAGACATTTCAGAGTTGTATTTTTAGTTCAGAAACTGAAAAAAAAAGACCACAGCACTGTTCAAGTGACCCTCAGTTACAGGATACAAAGGAGCAAGAGGAATTCTTCTTGAGGGATATAGCAGGTTCGTGGTTAGCTTGTGATTCCTCTAATTTCACAGACCTACAAGTTGAATTCTGGTAATATGGTATTATGGTGAATGACAAGAAGACTAATTTTAACATTGGGTGGAGGGATGGGTGTATATACTTTGGATGCTCCTCTATCGTTGAGGCAAAATATTCTCGGACCATTCTCCATTCAAGCTCTGGGCAAAGACGTGGAGTGAGAGAGCAGATAGTGCTACACTTTGCCATGATTGGAGACAGATCATAGAAGCCTCATACTTAATTGCCAACTATTGGCCTACTTTATTGGCAGAGATGCAAGTTTAGTTTTGGATATTCTTTGTTAACAGTTACAGGAGAAACTGAGCTGGACAGTACACCAGGAATCACTCTTCACTGTCAGTCCAGCCTTAGGCCTACAAGAAGATAATGTAGCATCTGCTTTTCTCTGAGTTCAAATAGCACCTTAAAAAGGTTCCAATGATGAGATGTCCAGCTAAAAGAGAGTATACTCAACTTTAGTTTGCTCATTTAGGATAGAAAGGCCATGTATGAGTCTACCACTCGTTTTTGATTTAGCAGAGGTAGAGGTCCTAGAACTTCCTATACTCTTGGATTTGGATGGTATTTTTAATGTGTCTCTACTGTCTCTTTTTAAGACAATCATTCCTTTGGTGAAGAAGGCAACAAAAAGGTAAAATTGTCTATTTATTCCACTGAACCTACCAGTGACATGTAGCTACAGCAACTGTGGGAACAGCCATAATTGAATGAAGAAATTTCTCCTCGTGTTGTCAGCTGAAGCTGATAACAACGCTATCAACTTCCGTGGCAACTTTGAGGGATCTATGGACATGGACCCCAAGTTCCCTCTGTTCCTCCACACTGTCAAGAATCCTGCCTTCTACCCTGTATTCTGCATTCAACATTCAAATTCGACCTCCCAAAATGAATCACTTCACACTTTTCAGGTTGAACACCATCAGCCACTTCTCAGCCCAGTTCTGCATCCTGTCAATGCCCCACTGCAACCTACAACAGCCCTCCACACTATCCACTACTCCACCAACCTTTGTGTCATCAGCAAACTAACTAACCCACCCTTCCACTTCTTCATTTATAAAAATCACAAAATGCAGAGGTTCCAGAACCGATCTCTGTGGAACACCACTGGTCACCAAGCTCCAGGCTGAATACTGTCCATCTGCTACCACCCTCTGACTTCTATGGGGTAGCCAAATTTCCCTGTATTCCATGCCTCCTTACTTGTTGAATGAGCCTAACATGGGGAACCTTATCAAACACTTTGGTAAAATCCATGTACACCACATCCACTGCTCTACCTTCAATGTGTTTTGTCACATTCTCAAAGAATTCAGTAATGCTTGAGAGGCATGACCTGCCCCTCTCAAAGCCATGGTTTTCCAAGTAATTATAAATCCTGTCTCTTAGAATTATCTCCAATAGTTTGCCCACCACAGATGTAAGACTGACTGGTCTGTAATTTCTGGGATTATCCCAATTCCCTTTCTTGAACAAAGGAATAACACTTACCACCCTCCAATCAACTGGCACTACAGTGGACAGCAAGGATGCAAAGATCATCACTTCCCTCACTTCCTGTAGTAACTTTGGGTATATCCCATCTGGTCCAGGGGGCTTATCTATCCTTCTATTTTTACCAATTTTCAGCACATTCTCTTCCTTACCATCAACCCATTTGAGCATGTCAGCCTGTTTCACGGTGTCCTCTCAAATGACAAGTTCCCTCTCAGTAGTGAATACTGAAGCAAAGTATTCATTAAGTACTTCCCCTACCTTCAACTCCACGCATTAGTTCCCTCCATTATCCCTGATCAGCTCTACCCTCACTCTGGCCATCCTCTTGTTCCCCACATAAGTGTAGAATGCCTTTGGGGATTTCCTTAATCCTACCCTCAAGTTTTTTCATGCCCCCTTCTAGCTCTCCTAAGTCCATTCTACAGTTCCTTCCTGGCTACATTGTGACCCTCTAGAGCCATGTATGATCCTTGCATCCTCAACCTTAAGTAAGCTTCCTTATTCCTCTTGACTGGGTGATCCACATCCCTTGTCGCCCAAGGTTCCTTCACCCAAGTGCTCCCTAAACAACCTCCACATTTCTGTTGTGCATTTCCCTGAGAACATCTGTTCCCGGTCTCGGTGCCCCAGTTCCTCCCTGATAGCATTGTAATTTCCCCCTTGTCCCATTAAATATTTTCCCATACCGTCTGCCCCTATCCTTCTCCATGGCTATAGTCAAGGTCAGGGAGTTTAGATCATTATTACCACAATGTTCTCCCATGAGAGATCTGACACCTGACCTGCTTCGTTGCCAAGCACCAAATCCAATATGGCCTCCCCTTTGTTCGGCCTATCTTCGTATTGAGTCAGGAATCCTATCTGGACACATCTGACAAAATCTGTTCCATCCAAACTATGATGACATGTAGTAAGAATCCATCCAATGTCAATATCCTCTACATCCTCCAAGAAAACTGATGATACTGTTGAAGATTAGTGCCTCAAATGAAAGAGACATGTAGTGGTGGGGTTTTGGTGGTAGATGATTGGAGATGTGTTTTGTTCGGAGTTAAATGTTGAATGAATGTATGGTTGGAGATGCGGCTCCAGGATTGGGCTCATCAGCCACATAAGCACCCACAGAATCATTGACCAGTGACTTGGAATTCCCTAGCCTGGCAATCATACTCGTTAGTGATTGTCAATAAATAGTTAAATGCTGCTGGTAAAAGAGTATAGTGAAAGAACTTGGGGGTGGTAGGAGGATTGATGGCAAGATGTGAAGGAAAGGGCTAACTGTATCTTTTATTCTAAGAATGACTATTGAGCACATGTATGGGTTGGTTTGGTTTGGTTATGTGCTGTAGATGTTATGGCAAATTCATCTTATTCTTAAATGCCGTATAAGATGACAACAGACCAAACATTTAGTATTAGAAATATTTGGAATGTGTTGCAAATATATTCTGCATAATACATGGTATCAGTATCCATAGTAACTGCACACTGTAAAACCAAAGTACAGATGTTAAATAGGATTCTTTGGTTTAGATACACATGCCTTAGATTAATCTAGATATACATTGATTAATAAATCTTATTCACTTGATAGAGAACAAGCTTTTAAAACATTATACTAGTCACAACTTTATTAGAATGCATTATTACAACAAATAATGTTGGCTGTATGTGAGGGGGGAAATTTCTTAGTCCCAATTATTTAGTTACATTCTACTTGCTGATCCTCAAGAGACAGTCTGCAGTTCATAGCTCCCTGCCAGTCATGTTCTACAGTGCACTTAGCATGATTTTTGTTTATTCAGTCATTGGATGTAGGCATCACTAGTAACCGCAGAGCTGTTGGGGAGGGAACGTTTTTTGACCCACTAACACAAGTCAGGATGGTACATGCACCGGATGTAAAATTGAGAGTGGTGGTGGTGGTGTTTTTTTAGATAGTGGAGATCACATGTTTGGCAGGTGCTGCCAAAGGAGGCTTGGTACTGCTGTCATTGTACAGTAGTGGTAGAGGAAGTGAATACTCAAGATAGTGAATGGGTGCCAAGCATGTGAGTTGCTGTGTACTGGATAGTGTCAAACCTCTCAACTGGTTTTAAGAACTGTACTCAGTGGAGACTGTTTCATGATATGGCTGACTTGCAACTTCTAAATGGAGACAGACTTTGAGTTCTTATGAGGTGAGTTACTTGCCACAGGATAATCGGTTTCTGACCTGCTCATGTGGCCACAGTATTTGTGTGACTGGTCTATTTAAGTTTATGGTTAATGGTAACCCTTAGGATGTTGTTGGTGAGAGAGAATCTGAAGTAGTAATTCCATGGTAGTCATAAAGTATAGGAGGTTAAATTCCCTCTTGCTGGGAGATAGTTATTACCTTGCACTTGAATGGTGTGATTGGTGCACCTGAAGTTGTCCAGGTTGTGCTGCATACTGACATGGGCTGTTTCAGTTTCTGAGGGTAATAGTAAACACAGTGAAATCATTAGTGAACATCCCATTTCTGACCTTCTGTTTGAGGGAAAGTCTTTGATGCAGTAGCTGAAACAACCACATTTTAGGGTTTTCAAATTTGTAGGAAAGAACTTGAGTGTTCAGATAAGAAACATGACCATGTACAGAAATTGCAATCAGAACTGGATATCCTTAAGAATGAAGACTTGTGTATGCCATTGTATTTATCTTGTTGCATTGAGAAGGAAAGTAACAGTGTAATTCAGGTAAGAAAGGCAAAGATCTCTCGCCTGCACTGTAAAAAGCATGGTTATACTTCAGTCGGTTACAAAGCTACATTTAAAAGAAGGAGATCTATAAGCATTGCAATGAAGCTTTATTTTTGATATTGTCAAAGGAGGTCTGCACATGACCATGCATTTGTGATAAAATTAAACACCCAGAAGATCCCAAATGAATTGAAGCTTATAATCCATAGTTCCTTTCTTGTCATTGAATCTATGGAGATTTGTCATCAATAGAGTGACCTGAGTCAGTTGTCTGTCTGTTGCAATTTACTGATACCAATGTCTGTGGTATTGTAGCAATTATAAATATCAATACTTCTTTTCAAAGAGAAGAATAAAATGAATTGTGACCACAAAATACTGAGTTCTGTAATACCTAATGTCCCTCAAGGCCTCCTGACGCAATTAATTGCTTTGTAGGTAAATGCATTAAGCAATTTTATACATTATGACATCCCATGTATTATAAGTAGATGAAATGTAGAAATATTGAAGGTAGCAGGAGTAAATCGCTTGTCCCATTATTTCTGCTCCATCATTCAATACAATCATGGATAATCATCTTACTCAGTGCCCCGTTCCCACTTTCTCCCCATTTCCTTTAATCCCTTTAACCTTAAGACCTATATCTGTCTCACTTCTTGAAAACATGCTGTGCTTTGGCCTCCTCTGCTTTGTGTGGCAGAGAATTTCACAGACTTACCACCGTCCGGGTGAAGAAAGTTTACCTCATCTCAGCCCTAAATGCCCTACCCCATATTCTTAGACAGTGACCCCTGGTTCTGGACTCCCGTGTCACTAGGAATATCCTTCTTGCATTTACCTTTCTAGTCCTGTTAGAATTTTATAGATTAGATTTTGTTACATTTTGAGATGCCCCCATCGTTCTTACAAACTCTTGTGAATGTACAATGAAACTATCCATTCTCTTCCACACTTTCTTGCCATTCCTGGAATCAATCTGGTAAATCCTCTTTGCACTCCCTCCATAGTCAGACAATTCTTCCTCGGATAAGGAGATCAAAACTACACACATCTCCAGGAATGGTCTCAAAGACCTGTAAAATTGCATCAAGATATCCTTGCTCCTCACGTCCAACATATGATTTACCACCTCCACCTCCTGCTGCAGCTGCAGGCTTACTTCTAGCGACTGTTGTACAAGGACACCCAGGTCTTATTGCATCTCATTCTCTTCCCAAACTATCACCATTTAGATAATAATCTGCCTTTTTGTTCTTGCTATCAAAGTGGATAACCTCACATTTATCCATGTTATACTTCATCTGCTAAGCATTTGGCCGCTCACTCCATATCAAGCATCTTTGAAGCAATTCTGCATCCTCCTCACAGCTCATCCTCCCATTCAGCTTTGTGCTGTCTGCAAAGTCGAGATATTACATTTAATTCCCTCCTCTAATTCATTAATGTATGATGTGAAAAGTTGGGGACCACAGACGACTCCTTGCGGTATCCTGCTGGCTGTTGGGCTGCCGCTCAGAAAATGACCTATTTATTCCTGCTCTTTGTTTCTTGTTTGCCAGCAAGTTTTCTAGCCCTTTCAATACACTACCCCCAACCCAGTGCACTTTAATTCTACACACTAATCTCTTACATGGGGCTTTGTTGAAAGCCTTCTAGAAGTCCAAATACATCATTTCTGCATCAACTATACCAAAATTCCAACACTTACGTCAAGCATGATTAAACTTTTGATCAAAAAGTTCAATATCATTTTTGTATCGTTGGTGGTGCGGTAAATAGTGAGGAGGATAGTCTTAGTTTATAGGAAGGTATAAACAGGGCTGGTCAGATGGGGTGATCAGAAGCAAATGGAATTCAGTCCAGGTAAAAGTGAGGTGATGCACTTGGGCAGGACAAACAAAGCAAGGAAATATGTGATGAATGGTAGGATCCTGGGAGGTAATATATTATCAATGGAATAATAATCCTAAGATTCCGGTGAAGTCAAGTCACCATAGTCGTACCAGACCATAGCGCTGCTCTCTCTCGTTAGAGAGAGATAACTGGTGGTGATTTAACCTGAGGTCCAAAACATCTCCGGCAAGGTGAGAGGTTTAGATAGAGAATCCCTCATGGTAACCTCAGCAGGCACGGCTATTGAATCCACACTGTGTCAATATCACACTACTTCGCAAGCTAACTGTCCAACTAACTGAGCTAAATTGACCCCCTAGGGACTCGAATAATGTTCTGTGCACCTATGTTCAAATTCCAACGTGGTAGATGGTAGAGTTTGAATTCAGTAACAATCTGGAATTAAGGGTCTCATGATGACCATGAATCCATTGCCAGTTGTCAGAAAAACCCATCTAGTTCACTAATGTTCTTTAGGGAAGGAAACTGCCATCCTTACCTGGTCTGGCCTATATGTGACTCAAGACTCACAACAATGTGGTTGACTCTTAACAATTAGGGACACACCATTAAAAGCTGGTCTAGCCATCTGTACCCTCATCATTTGAATGAATGAAAAAAATCTCTGGGTAACACTGAGGATCAGAGCAATGGTGTGCCTATACACTGGTCCTTTAAGGTATCAGGATATGTGGATCGAGTGGTTAAGGTGGAATATGGCAAACTTGCCGAGGCATAGTGTTTAAGAGCAGGGAGATTATACTAGAATATTAGTTAGGCCATTGCTGAAGTGTTTTGTGCAGTTTTGGAATCCACGTTATTGGAGGGATGTTATAGCACAGGGGCGGGTACAGAGGACAGTTACCAACTTGTTGCCTGGATTGGTGAATTTATTATGAAGACAGACTGAACAAACTAGGGTTATTTTCCTCGTAGAGCTAGATTACCAATTAGCTCTTTCTTATTCCCTTTACTCTAAGACTGTGCCCTTTGATCTTAGTCTCTCTTACCAATGGAAACATCTTCCCAAAGTTCACCTCAGGCCATTCACTGATCTGTAAGTTCAATTAGATCTCCCCTATCCTTCTAAACTCCATTGAGTATTGACCCAGAATCCTCAACCATTTCTCATATGTTAAGCTTTTCATTCCTGGGACCATTCTTGAGAATCTTCACTAAACACACTCTTTGCCCACTCTCCTAACCCGTCCAAATCCTTCTGCAGCCTCCCCACCACCTCAGTGCTACCTGTCCATCTACCTATCTTTATACCTATCTCATAATCACTCTCTGAATTCCTCCTCTACAGTATTCTTACTGATTTAATTTGTCCAATTTATTAACATCACTCATAATTACAGCTATACTGTAGGTATAATTGATCTTGAAACAGAAAATGAGATTTTATTTGGCGTGTGTTTCTTGAGAAAGAATGTTGCTCAGGGAATATTAGGACAAGAGGACACCACTCGGCTCTTTCAATCTGCTCTACTATTCAGTTTGACTGTGACTGATCTGTGAGTTAACTTCCTGTTCCCACCTTTGCCTCATATCCATCAATACTTTTTCCTAACATGGTGAAGAAAGGGAGCTCATTAGACTGATGCGTTTCAAAGGGGAATTTGGATATGGATGGATCTATTAAAGTGAGTGAGCAAATTCTAGTATGCAGCTGCTAAATCAAATCCAGCAAATGTATTAGCTATGTATCAGAAATATACAAGTTATAGAAGGTTGGAGATAATTCTATTTAAACATTATTTTTCATGGAATGAACTTCATCCTGCAATCAAGTTCACCTTTGAAATGGTGCACACGAATGAATTGTCCTTCTTCACCAGTCAATTTGCACTTTGGGATTCCTACCATTCCACACACTGTCTTTATCACCAACCCTCTAAGTAGAACTGAGCTATTTGTTCACTGTGCTAACTTGATGTTGAAATAGGACACACATTCTGTGGGATAATGGCTACCTCATTATTGCAGAGCATGGTCAAGGGGCTAAATGGCCTACTCCTGTTCCTATGTCCCTATCATACTGTATTCCTACACAAAGACATGTTATTGTATATCACTTTCAGCGCTGATTTGAAGCCAGGTGCATAGGCCCCAGACACCAATCATTGCATCATGTCGAATAGGCAGAATAATGTCTATTGAGCCTGTAGTAATTGGAGTTAAGAACACCTTCCACCCAGACCTCAAGTTCACCTGGACCATCTCAGACACCTCCCTCCCCTTCCTGAATCTGTCAGTTTCCAACGGTCAACTCAACACTGACATCTACTTCCAACCCACTGACTCCCACAGCTACCTGGACTACACCTCCCTCCCACCCTGCCTCCTGCAAAAATGCTATCCCTTACTCCCAATTCCATCTACTCCCAGGAGGACTAATTCCACCATAAAACATCCCAGATGGCCTCCTTCCTCAGGGAATGCAATTTCCTGTCCAATGTGGTCAACTGTGCCTTCCAGCGCATCTTCTCCACTTCCCACATCTCCACTCTTGAATCTTACCCCTCCAATTGCAACAAGGACAGAGCTCCCTGGTCCTCACCTTCCACCCCACCAACCTCTGCCATTTCCACCACCAACAAACAGACCCCGCCATCAGAGATGTATTTTCCTGCCCATTCCTATCTGCATTCCGCTGAGACCATTCATTCCGCTTCACCCTTGTTAGGTCCACACCCCCACCAACCCACCCTTCACTCCCAGCACCTTCCCTTGTCACTGCAAAAGTGAAAACCCTGCATCCACACTCCCTCCATCCAAGGCCCCAAAGGATCCTTCCACACACATCTTCTCCTGTGCCTGTTGGTCTCTATGTGGTCTCCTCTACATTGGGGAGACAGGACTCCAACTTGCATAATGTTTCAGAGAATATCCCTGGGGCACACGCACCAATCAACCCCTCCGCCCTATAGTTGAACATTTCAACTCCTCGTCCCACTCCACCAAGGACATGCTAGTCCTGGGCCTCCTCCACTGCCAAATTCTAGCCACCTGACCCCTGTAGGAAAATGCCTCATCTTCTGCCTTGGGACCTTCCAACCAAACAGGGTTAATGTTGATTTCACCAGTTTCCTCATCTCCCCTACCCCGACCTTATCGCAGATCCAACCCTCTAACTCAGCACCACCGTCTTCAACTATCTTACCTGTCCATCTTCTTTCCCACGTATCCGCTCCATTGTCCTCTCCAACCTATCACCATCATCCCCTGGCTGTGCTTTTCCAACACCACACTTTTTGATTCTGATCTTCAGTCCTCAGCTTGTCCTTAATAACAATGAAGGTGAACCTTATTGGAACATTCAAGACTCATGGGGACAGGGTAGGTGTGGAGAGGTTGCTTCCCCTTTTCAGGAGTGTCTAGGCCTAGAGGGCATAATCTCAGAATAAGCAGTTGCTTAAAATGATGATGAAGAAGAATTTCTTCTGTTGGATGGTAGTGAATGGGGAGTTTTTTTAACTGCAGAGGACATTCGAGACTGGGTCATTAAGCATATTCAAGGCTGAGATAGACAGATCTTTAACCAGTAAGAGATAGAGGATTATGGGGAAAGGGCAAGAAAGTGTATTTGAGTATCATCAGATCAGCCATGATCTCGTTGAATGGTGAAGTAGACTCATTGGGTGAATGACCTACTCCTTCTCCTCTGTCTTATGGTCTTACTGAACCGACCCTGCTCGTAAAACTCAGAATATCATGTCCAACATTGGATGTTATTCTGTGTTTGGACAGTACTTCTTGAACAATTCTCAGTGTGCTTAGATTAGATTGGTTTCATTTAAAATGATTCGTTGAGCTTGGAGTAGAGATTGCAGGTTGAATAAAAGCTTGGGGAACATCTATTGCCTGGTGCATTCTCCATGGCAATGCCTTGAACAGTCAACTTCTGGTTGCCAGAACCAGTCAGCACCCTTCTTCTCTTTAAAAGTTTGTATTCTTGTGTCGATCTTAATGAGTACAAAATGAAACCTTTGGCACTAAGTCTTTTTATTTTCAGTAGTGCATTTTATACAGGATTGACAAATTTTACACAGGATTGATAGATTTTTAGTTTCTCAGGGAATGTGGGGAGTTGGCAGGAAGTGGAATTGAACCCAAGATCAGCTGTAATTGTACTAAATGATGGAGAAGACTGGACCGACTATATGATCATCTATTGCTCCTGTCTCTTGTGTTCTTATTTCAGAGGTCAGTTAAAAGCCCTGCATGTTGGTATGGCACTGGTAAGCCAAACTGGGTAAGGACAGCAAGTTTTCTTCCCTGAAGCACATTAGTGAAACAATTGCGCTTTTATTGCAGTACTAGAACTCATAAACATTTTTTTATATAATCTTTAATTCAATTTTTGAAAAACTGATTTCACTTTCCAAACCTGTTGTGGTGGAATTTTAAGTCCCTACATCACTAGTCCAGTAACATAGCTGGGACACTAACTAGAATTTACAGCCTTCTGACTGGGAATATGTGGGTAGCTATAATATATTAACTGACTAGCAATGAAAATACCGTCAAGCCTTAGAAAGTTTAGGGTAGTGCATACATTGTTACACTGAAACATGTTATGAAGATATGGATGAATTATACCTTTTTTAGAGAGTTGAAAGCTAGCAGTGACAGCACCAAGTGTTTTCAATACGACACAATGTAACATGTGCTCCAGCTACTGAAGTAGATGGTTGTCTGGAAATGACAAAAAACAGATTCGAATTAGGCCAATTCCCTAAAAAAATTTATTTCTAATCAAGTTTGATTTGAGTGTATTGATAATCTTAAAAGCCAAAGACACAATCTGATGCTTTGGGGTATTAGATCGTGGAAAAATCGAACAGTTTGGGAGGAGAACTACCAAGCCCCAGCGGGTAAAAAACTGCTAAAAATAGCTCTGTTAAAAGTATCTTTTTTGATCAGTAACCTGTGAAGCAGAATCCCTCAGAAGAAGAAAAGAAGACCACAGGAAGATCCAAATAGAAGAACCGAAAGCTGCCTGGTTTTGAGATAAGTGTTGCTTTGTAAATCTTAATTGGGAGTTTTATCGGATGAGTATGATAGAAGGGAAGGTAAAAGATAGGCTACAGTAAGGACTTATACATAGTTGTTAGTTAATTATTCTCTGTTATACTTTACATAATAAAGTTGTTACTTTAAATTGTTCTTAGCCACTTGAAGTTTTACGGGATAAATCTTTTCTGTGTTGCTGGCTTTAAATTAAGCAGGAAGGGTTACCCCAGGTTGTAACACCTGATTGGGTTCTAACTTTGATTTGGTAAGCTTATGGAATAGTGTAGTTTAATTGTAGCTTAAAGTTCCCCATGGGAATATTTTGTGAAAGATAGTCTCAAAGAACATTTTGTAATTTAGTCCAGTACTTTTGGGATTTTTAAAAATCCCAGAAAAATTGTTATGTAAAATGCACCTCATTCAGAAAAAAATGTCTCCTGGCATTTCACCATAAATTGTTCTAAAGCTTGTTTTTATATTTTAAAATGTAATATTTTAAGTGGTAGAAATATATATTTTCAGTTGTTTGTCAAAAATAATTCAGATTTGAGCCAATGGTTGACAAATTTGAAGTTTTATTGATGCTTTATTTCCTAAGTTATGCAAATAGTTGAATTGCTAGTTCTTTCTTGCCTTTTCTCAAAGAAAGTACTGTCACCATCTGCACTGACATAATTAGCCCCCCATTCAAAGAACTCCAGGACGTGCCAGCTGGTTGTTGTTTGGATAAGACATACATTTAAATAAAAACTGTTCCGTGGCATTGAGTACAGTATGGTTTTGACGTGACTCCCCTAGAGATGGAGACAAACCTAAATACACAGTACTAAACTGAAGGCAAGTAATTCTCATTGTCATAGATGAGGTGGGAAATAAAATCATTGCTGAAATCAGAATTTTAATTTTCTGCTGTTGTTTAGACTGGCTTTCATAAATCTATACATTATTACTATTAAAGAAGTTCAGTTTCTGCAAAATCTTAAGATATTGTATTGTCAATGAAATATTGTTGCATCAGCTGGGAAAATCCATGGTGAAAGCTGAACCAGTTTATTCACAGCCCCAAGCAGAATTTTTAAGTCCATATCCTCTCCATTACAAAGGCCACTTGCTTTAACCTCTAACATTCAGGATTCCGCCTCTATCTAAGCTCATCATGTCTATCTTCACTTTTGCAATATTCTTCCAACTGATCTGTTTAGAACGCTCTCTAAATTTCAACTCACCCAAAACGGTGCAGATCATACTTTGGTTGTGAACAAGATCTGCAACTGAAATGCCATCTTGTCCATTCTTTCACAGATGCCAACTGACTTGTTTAGTATTTCAGTGATTTGTTTTAATTGCAGATCCTGGAAAATTTCTGTTTGGGCTTTTTTGTGAATAATTTTGTTTGGGTGAAAGGAATAAATTAGGTTTCCTTAACAGCAAGCATAAGGCCTTTCGTTAATTTTTTCACAGCTAATAATTTTTCGGTTTGATTGACCTAGTATGTGGGTATAGGGCAGTGGTGGCTGCTAAAACTCACCAAGCAACAAGACCCCCCACCCCCAACAAATCAGACAAGATCAGCCTTTTGTTTTCATAACGCATCCTGAGCATTGATATCAGTTAATTGGTCTACTAAATTTTAAATTTTAATTCTTGCACGATGACAACAGCACTTGGCTGGTCGTAAATTTAAAAAAGGAATTATCAATGGATGCTTCAATTAAAAGGCATCAATATTTGCACAAGGCACTTTAGCTTTGAGCACCGAGGAAATTTGTCTGCTAGCTGTGTTAGACTTCAACAAATGACAGTACAGTTCTCCTTAAACTCTTATTGATTTGGTCTTGTTGAGTGATCATGCAGCAAGCATTATGAGGCAGCTTTTAGTGAATGTCCTAAGTGCCTGAATAACACGTTTTTTGAGGCTCCATTAGTATAGTATTTCCCATGGGGCGCACAATTTGTTTCATTTGCTCTAATTAACTCCTGCACGATCTTTACAAATAACTGACTGCTGTAAAGTCTGTTTTTCAATGTTCAGCCTCCCTGATCTTACAGCTTAAGCAACAACAAGCCAGTAAAATAGATGCAATAACAAAACTCCAATGATACGTGATTTTGATGGGTTTAATTTAGTTTGTTCTACATTGTACCTGGATTGGTTAAGCTAAAGTAACTTGAACAATGTTGTTCCCATCTTACACACATTGTCCTTTACTGAAATCAACCTGTAAATATTCAGGACTATATTTGTGATCACAGGCGCACTTAATTTTTTTTCCAGTTTGTTCTGTACTCTACTTTGTCTTTATATCATAACCTTCATTATTCACAGACCTAAGCATGTTATGGAGTAGAGTCATATAACATGGAAACAGGCTCCAACTAGTCCATGCCGACTGTGTTCCCAAACTAAACTAGTCCCACCTGCATGTGCTTGCACTGTATACCTCTAAGCATTGCTTATTCATGTACACAGCCAAATGTCTTTTAAACATTGCAACCGTGCCTGCATCCACCACTTTCTCTGCAGTTCATTCCACACAACCACTATCTGTATCAAAAAAGGTTACCCGTCAGGTCCTTTTTAAATCTTTCTCCTCTCACCCTAAAAATATGCTCCCTAGTTTTGAACTCCCCCATCTTCGTGAAAAGACTCTTGCTATTCACCTTATCTACACCCCTCATGATTTTATATACCTCTATAAGGTTATCCCTCAATCTCCTATGCTCCAGTTGAAAAGGTCCCAACTTATACAATCTATTTTTATAATTCAAACCCTCTACTCCTGGCAAGATCCTGGTAAATCTTTTATGAAGCATCTCCTGTTTAATAATATCCTTGTAACAGGTGTTACGACACGGGGTAAACTCTCCTTAACTTGAAACCAGTAACACAGAGAAAAGATTTAACCCGTGCAGTAATCTGTAAAAATTTGAGAGATCAAGAACTATATAAGGTAAAAAATAACAACTTTATTTCTTAAAGTATAATAGAGAATAATTAATGAACAACTATTTACAATTCCTTCCTCTATCCTATCTTTTACCTTCCCTTCTATAATACTAGTCCGGTAAAATTCCCGATTACGATTTACAAAACAAAACTTCCTATCTCAAAACCAGGCTGCTTTCAGTTTTCTCTGAATTCTTGTCGTCTTCTTCTTGGGAAGTCTGCTTCACAGGTTACTGATTCATTGAGGTACCTTTGAAGAGAGCTATTTTCTGGGCAGTGTGCGGATAACGTTGGCTTGGCAGTTCTCCTCCCAACTCCCAAAACTTTCCACACAGTTTTATACCACAAAGCATTGGATTGTGTCATTGGCTTTCAAGATTGTCAATATACTCAATTCAACCTTGATTTGAATTTGGTATTTTTCAGGGTATAATTTAAACTGGCCGAATTTAAATCTGTTTTGTCATTTCCAGGCAACGAGCGAGCCGGAGCATATATTACACTGTGTCTTATTGAGAACACTTGGTGCTGTCACAGCTAGCTTTTACTCTCTTAAAGGTATAGTACACCCATATCTTCGTAATACAGGGTGACCAGAACTGTACACAGTACTCCCAAAGAGGCCTCACCAAAACTACTCTTGGTGGGCTAGCTCATTGCCTGGGAATGACAACACTTTGCTCAAAAACTGCATGAATTCATGTAAAACTCTGATATCTCACTTTTTTGATAAGAATCAATCAAAACATCATGACACAGACAGAGAACACAGGGGGCTAACACTTTCAACATGGTGTTAGCTAGACAGCAATTGTTACAGTTAACCTGAGAATGCAACTTTTTAAAAAAAAACGTTTTGTGATTTACACATGGAAGAAGTGAAACTACCATGGTATTCGAACAGATGAAAGACTCATCAGACAATCAAGGTATTTTTCAATGTATAATTTCAGTTACATCGCGCTGTAAATTTTTGCTATAAATTCTGTGCCTTACAATTGTGTCCTCCACAACCACCTGATGAAGGAGTGGCGCTCCGAAAGCTAGTGTGCTTCCAATTACGCCTGTTGGACTATAACCTGGTGTTGTGATTTTTAACCATGTGATTTAATCAGTCTGCAAGGAACAGTTACCAAAGAAGAGAGTGTGGTGCTGGAAAAGCCCAGCAGGTCAGGCAGCATCCAAGGAATGGTCAGTCAATCTGAAACGTTGACTCTGATTTCTTTCCACAGGTGCTGTCAGACCTGTTGAGCTTTTCCAGCACCACACACTCATCTTTGGTAACTGTTCCTTTGTTTTTGTTTCTGGTTTACAACTTCTGCAGTTCCTTTGTTTTGAGGAACTTATCATATTTCAGGGACTTTCTATTTACTTATTTCACTCTATTTCTGTTGATAACATATTCCTGTTCAATCTCACCAAACTTCAGAGACCCCCAGAATATAAGCAAGTGTATAGTAGTAACTATTGGCACTTTAGTCCATTACCTGAATGTTTCTGATACAAAGCATTTTTGAGATTCCTGGACAAGCAGGTACTTGGTGCTTCTTTAATTAAAAGTGAAGATTCATTGAACACAATATTTCATTGCTTCTAATATTATGATACAAAAGAAAATATTTTCCATGTTTGTAACTCAATGTTGTCTACACTAATCAATGATACATTAATGATCTAGATGAAGGAACTGAGGGCATTCTGACTACATTTGCAGATGATACAAAGATAAGTAGAGGGACGGGTAGCATTGAGGTGGCGGGGAGGCTGCAGAACACTTTGAATAGATTAGGAGAATGGGCAAAGAAGTAGCAGATGGAGTACAATGTGGGAAAGTGTGAGGTCATGTACTTTGATAGGAAGAAGATAGACATGGACTATTTTCAAAAAGGGGAAAAATTAGAAGTCTGAAGTGCAAAGAAACTTGGGAGTTCTAGTCCAGGATTCTCTCGAGGTAAACTTGCAGGTTGCGTCAGTTAGGAAGGCAAATGCAATATGGCATTTATTTTGAGAGAATTTGAATATAAAAGCAGGGATATACTTCTGAGGCTCTATAAGGCTCTGGTCAGACCACATTTGGAGTATTGTGCGCAGTTTTGTGCCCCATATCTCAGGAAGGATGTACTGACCCTGGAGCGGGTTACATAGAACATAGAACATAGAAGAATACAGCGCAGTACAGGCCCTTTGGCCCTCGATGTTGCGCCGATCCAAGCCCACCTAACCTACACTAGCCCACTATCCTCCATATGCCTATCCAATGCCTGCTTAAATGCCCATAATGAGGGAGAGTCCACCACTGCTACTGACAGGGCATTCCATGAACTCACTACTCGCTGAGTAAAGAACCTACCCCTAACATTTGTCCTATACCTACCCCTCCTTAATTTAAAGCTATGTCCCCTCATAATAGCTGACTCCATACGTGGAAAAAGATTCTCACTGTCGACCCTATCTAAACCCCTAATCATCTTGTACACCTCTATCAAGTCACCCCTAAACCTTCTTTTCTCCAATGAAAACAACCCCAAGTGCCTCAGCCTTTCCTCATACGATCTTTCTACCATACCAGGCAACATCCTGGTAAACCTCCTCTGCACCCGTTCCAATGCCTCCACATCCTTCCTATAGTATGGCGACCAAAACTGCACACAATACTCCAGATGCGGCCGCACCAGAGTCTTATACAACTGCAACATGACCTCAGTACTCCGGAACTCAATTCCTCTACCAATAAAAGCCAGTACGCCATATGCCTTCTTCACCGCACTATTTACCTGGGTGGCAACTTTCAAAGATCTGTGTACATGGACACCAAGATCCCTCTGCTCATCCACACTACCAAGTATCCGTCCATTAGCCCAGTACCCCATCTTTTGGTTACTCTTACCAAAGTGAATCACCTCACACTTAGCTACATTGAACTCCATTTGCCACCTTTCTGCCCAGTTCTGCAGCTTATCTATATCCCGCTGTAACCTGCCACGTCCTTCCTCACTGTCTACAACTCCTCCGACTTTCGTATCATCCGCAAACTTGCTCACCCAACCTTCTAACCCCTCCTCCAGGTCATTTATAAAAATGACAAACAGCAATGGTCCCAAAACAGATCCTTGCGGAACACCGCTAGTGACGGCACTCCAAGATGAACCTTTGCCATCAACTACTACCCTCTGTCTTCTTCCGGCCAGCCAACTCCTAATCCAAACCTCCAACTCACCCTAAATGCCATACCTCCGTATTTTTTGCAGTAGTCTACCATGGGGAACCTTATCAAACGCCTTACTAAAATCCATATACACCACATCTACTGCTTTCCCCTCGTCCACCTCCTTAGTCACCTTCTCAAAGAATTCAATAAGGTTTGTGAGGCACGACCTGCCCTTCACAAAACCATGCTGACTATCCTTGATCACATTATTCCTATCCAGATGTTCATAAATCCTATCCCTTACAATTCTCTCTAAGACTTTGCCCACAACAGAAGTGAGACTCACTGGCCTATAGTTACTAGGGTTATCCCTACTCCCCTTCTTGAACAAGGGAACCACATTTGCTAGCCTCCAATCTTCTGGCACTACTCCTGTAGACAACGAGGACATAAAAATCCAGGCCAATGGCTCTGCAATCTCCTCCCTTGATTCCCAGAGAATCCTAGGATAAATGCCATCATGCCCAGGGGACTTATCTATTTTCACCCTTTCCAGAATTTCCAACACCTCTACATACCTCAAAGCCATTCATTCTACTTAATTGTGACTCCGTATTCACATTGACAACAATGTCCTGTTCCTGATTGAATACTGACGAAAAGTATTCATTCAGTGTCTCCCCAATCTCTTCAGCCTCCACACGCAACTTCCCACTACCATCCTTGACTGGACCTATTCCTACCCTAGTCATTCTTTTATTCCTGACATACCTATAGAAAGCCTTAGGGTTTTCCCTAATCTTGCCAAACCACAACAACGCGACGGTCGGAGAGGAGCGTCTTATCTTCCGACTGGGAACCCTCCAACCACAGGGGATGAACTTGGACTTCACCAGTTTCTTCATCCCCCCTCCCCCCACCTTGTCTCAGCCGAATCCCTCCAGCCCGGCACCGCCTTCCTGACCTGCAGTCTTCTTCTTGACCTCTCCGCCTCCACCCTACTCCGACCTATCACCTTCACCTTGACCTCTTTCCACCTATCACATTTCCAACGCCCCTCCTCCAAGTCCCTCCTCCCTACCTTTTATCTTCTCCTGCTGAACACTCTCTGCTCATTCCTGAAGAAGGGCATGTGCCCGAAACGTCGAATCTTCTGTTCCCTAGATGCTGCCTGACCTGCTGTGCTGTTCCAGCAATAAAGTTTCAGCTTTTCCCTAATCTTACCAACTAAGGATCTTTCATGTCCCCTCCTTGCTGCTCTTAGCTCTCTCTTCAGGTCTTTCCTGGCTACCTTATAACTTTCAATCGCCCCAATTGAACCTTCACGCCTCATCTTTACATAGGCTGCCCTCTTCCATTTAACCAGGGATTCCAATTCCTTATTAAACCACGGCTCCCTCACACGACTCTTTCCTCCCTGCCTGACGGGTACATACTTATCAAGGACACTCAATAGTTGCTCCTTGAACAAGCTCCACATATCAATTACGTCCTTGCCTTGAAGCTTACTTTTCCAAGCCACACATCCTAAGTCATGCCTCACCGCATCATAATTTCCCTGCCCCCAGCTATAACTCTTGCCCTGTAGTGCACACTTATCCCTCTCCATCACTAGAGTACAAGTCACCGAATTGTGGTCACTGTCCCCAAAGTGCTCACCTACCTCTAATTCTAACACCTGGCCTGGTTCATTACCCAGAACCAAATCCAGTATGGCCTCACCTCTTGTTGGCCTATCTACATATTGTGTCAGGAAACCCTCCTGCACACATTGGACAAACACTGACCCATCTAACGAACTTGAGCTATAGCTTTCCCAATCAATATCAGGAAAGTTAAAGTCCCCCATAACAACCACCCTATTACTTTCACTCTTCTCTTGAATCATCCTCGCAATCCTTTCTTCTACGTTTCTAGGACTATTAGGAGGCCTGTAAAAAAAACTCCTAACAGGGTGAGCTCACCTTTCCTATTCCTAACCTCAGCCCAAACTACCTCAGATGGCGAGTCTTCATCCATCGTCCTTTCCACAGCTGTAATACTATCTTTGACAAGCAATGCCACACCTCCCCCTCTTTTACCCCCACCTCTGACCCTACTAAAACATTTAAACCCTGGGACCTGCAACAGCTAATCCTGTCCCTGTTCTACCCATGTCTCCGTAATAGCCACAACATCGAAGTCCCAGGTACCAACCCACGCTACAAATTCACCTACCTTATTTCGTATACTTCTTGCATTGAAGTCTACACACTTCAAGCCACTTTCCTGTTTACAGGCACCCTCCTTTGAAATTGATGCCATGTTCCTAACCTCCCTACACTCCAGGTCCTGCACCCTAAAGCTACAGTCTGGGTTCCCATGGCCCTGCAGAATTAGTTTAAACCACCCCCAAGAGCACTAGCAAACCTCCCACCAAGGATACTTGTGCCCCTCAGGTTCAGATGCAGACCATCCTGTTTATAGAGGTCCCACCTTCCCCAGAAAGAACCCCAGTTATCCAAATACTGGAATCCCTCCCTCCTGCACCATCCCTGTAGCCACGCATTTAACTGTTCTCTCTCCCTATTCCTCGACTCTCTATCACGTGGCACGGGTAACAAACCAGAGACAACAACTCTGTTCGTTCTAACTTTGAGCTTCCAACTTAGCTCCCTGAAAGCCTGCCTAACATCCTCAGCACTCCTCCTACCTATGTCATTGGTGCCAATGTGGACCACGACTTCGGGCTGCTCCCCCTCCCCCTTAAGGACCCGGAAAACACGATCAGAGACATCACGTACCCTTGCACCTGGGAGGCAACATACCAAATGTGAGTCTCTCTCGTTCCTACAAAACCTCCTATCTGTGCCCCGAACTATCGAGTCCCCAATTACTATTGCTCTGCTCTTCTCCACCCTTCCCTTCTGAGTAACAGGGACAGGCTCCGTGCCAGAGGCCTGAGCCCCGTTACTTAGCCCTGGTAAGTCGTCCCCCCCACAAGTATCCAAAACGGTATACTTGTTCTTGAGGGGAACGGCCGCAGGGGGTCCCTGCACTGGCTGCTTCCTCCCAGTCCCCCTCACTGTCACCCATCTATCTGCCATCTTTGGAGTTACTACTTCCCTAAAGCTCCGATCTATGACCCCCTCTGCCTCCCAAATGATCCTAAGTTCATCCAACTCCAGCTCCAGTTCCCTAACATGGTCTTGGAGGAGCTGGAGATGGGTGCACTTCCTGCAAGTGTAATCAGCAGGGACGTCCATGGCATCCCTCACCTCAAACATGTTGCACGAGGAACATTGCACTGCCTTCACTGCCAGCCCTCTGAAAGTAACCTTTTTTAAAAAAAACTGGGTCTAAAGAATACAACAAGCAAAATGCAGCACTTACCTACTTACCACAACGGGTCTTATTATTTAGGTTAGAGGAGGAGGGCGGGTGGGAGACACTACCTCTGTAGTGCCTCAGGTTCTTCTCCTGCGTGCTTTTAAAGGGAAAAAAACCTACCCAGCTGCTCCTCTGGTCTTTGTCACTTCCCCCTGCTGCTCCCGCTCTTTCTGTGAAGAGAAAAAAAAAACACCGCTGCCCGCTACCGGTAAGTAATTTTAAAACAAACTGTCTTACCTTAGCTGCTGCTCGCACTCAAAGGTTCATAGAAGGTTCACGAGAATGGTCCCAGGAATGAAAAGTTTAATATATGAGGAACATTTGAATTCTCTGGTTCTATACTCAATGGAGTTTAGAAGGATGAGGGGGGATCTAATTCAAATGCAGAATACTGAATGGCCTGGACAGAGTGGACATTGGGAAGATGTTTCCATTGGTAGGAGAGGCTAGGACCCGAGGGCACTACCATTGTGTAAAAGGAAGACCTTTTAGAACTGAGATAAGAAGAAACTTCTCTAGCAAGGGAGTGGTACATAGAACATAGAACAATACAGCACAGAACAGGCCCTTCGGCCCACGATGTTGTGCCGAACATTTGTCTTAGCTTAAGCACCTATCCAATTGCCGATTCTGACTCTGCCACTCCCACAGGCAGCGCATTCCATGCCCCCACCACTCTCTGGGTAAAGAACCTACCCCTGACATCCCCCCCCTATACCTTCCACCCTTCACCTTAAATTTATGTCCCCTTGTAACACTGTTGTACCCGGGGAAAAAGTCTCTGACTGTCTATCTATTCCCCTGATCATCTTATAAACCTCTATCAAGTCATTCCTCATCCTTCTCTGTTCCAATGAGAAAAGGCCTACCACTCTCAACCTATCCTCATGCGACCTATTCTCCATTCCAGGCAACATCCTGGTAAATCTTCTCTACACCCTCTCCAAAGCTTCCACATCTTTCCTAAAATGAGGCAACCAGAACTGCACACAGTACTCCAAATGTGGCCTTACCAAGGTCCTGTACAGCTGTAACATCACCTCACGACTCTTGAATTCAATCCCTCTACTAAAGAACGCTAATACACCATAGGCCTTCTTACAAGCTCTATCCACCTGAGTGGCAACTTTCAAAGATCTATGAACATAGACCCCAAGATCCCTCTGCTCCTCCACCTGACTAAGAACCCTATCGTTAACCCTGTATTCCGCATTCTTATTTGTCGTTCCAAAATGGACAACTTCACACTTGACAGGGTTGAACTCCATCTGCCACTCCTCAGCCCAGCTCTGCATCATATCTAAGTCTCTTTGCAGCTGACAACAGCCCTCCTCACTATCCACAACTCCACCAATCTTCGTATCGTCTGCAAATTTACTGACCCACCCTTCGACTCTCTTCCAAGTCATTAATAAAAATTACAAACAGCAGAGGACTCAGAACTGATCCCTGCGGAACTCCACTTGTAACTGGGCTCCAGGCTGAATATTTACCATCTACCACCACTCTCTGACTTCGACCACTTAGCCAGTTCTCTATCCAACTGGCCAAACTTCCCACTATCCCATGCCTCCTGACTTTCCGCATAAACCTACCATGGGGAACCTTATCAAATGTCTTACTAAAATCCATGTGTACTACATCCACTGCTCTACCCTCATCCACATGCTTGGTCACCTCCTCGAAGAATTCAATAAGACTTGTAAGGCAAGTCCTACCCTTCACAAATCCGTGCTGGCTGTCCCTAATCAAGCAGTGTCTTTCCAGATACTCATAAATCCTATCCCTCAGTACCCTTTCTATTACTTTGCCTACCACCGAAGTAAGACTAACTGGCCTGTAATTCCCGGGGTTATCCCTCTTCCCATTTTTGAACAGGGGCACAACATTCGCCACACTCCAGTTCCCTGGCACCACCCCCATTGACAGTGAAGACGAAAAGATTATTGCCAACGGTTCTGCAATTTCCTCTCTTAGTTCCCACATAATCCTAGGATATATCCCATCAGGCCCGGGGGACTTGTCTATCCTCCAGTTTTTCAAAATGCCCAACACATCTTCCTTCCTAACAAGTATCTCCTCTAGCTTACCAGTCCGTTTCATTCTCTCCTCTTCAACAATACGGTCCCTCTCATTTGTAAATACTGAAGAAAAGTACTCATTCAAGACCTATCCTATCTCTTCAGACTCAATACACAGTCTCCCACTACTGTCCTTGATCGGACCTACCCTCGTTCTCGTCATTCTTCTGTTTCTCACATACACATAAAAGACCTTGGGATTATCCTTGATCCTACCCGCCAAAGATTTTTCATGCCCTCTCTTAGCTCTCCTAATCCCTTCCTTCGGCTCCCTTCTGGCTATCCTGTATCCCTCCAATGCTCTGTCTGAACCTTGTCTCCTCAACCTTATGTAAGCCTCCTTCTTCCTCCTTACAAAACATTCAACCTCCCTCATCAACCAAGGTTCCCTCACACTACCATCTCTTTCCTGCCTGACAGGTACATACATCTCAAGGATACGTAAAGGAGTGGTGATTCTATGGAATTCATTGCCACAGAAGGCTGTGGAGACCACGTCACTGAGTATATTTAAGACAGAGATAGATTCTTGGGGATCAAGGGTTATGGGGAGAAAGTGGGAGAATGGGGTTGAGAAACTAATCAGCCAGGATTGTATGGCGGAGCAGACTCGATGGGCTGAATGGCCTAATTTCTGGTCTTTTGTCTTATAACTGTTGACATTCAGTGTTTGAGAAAAGAAACCAGTTCCAAACAAAAAGAGAGGGTCATTGTGGACTTGTTGGGCCGAAGGTCCTGTTTCCACACTGTAAGTAATCTAATCTAATCTAATCTAAACTGCGGATGCTGAAAATCAGAAATCAGAACAGAAATTGCTGTAAAAACTCAGCAGAGAAATCAGAGTCAACATTTTGGGACCAGTGGATCTGAAGAAGAAACAGGTTCTGCTGTTTAATGTTAATGTCAGTCACCTTCATCAATGCAATATTTAAAAAAAAAGTGCAATTCTGTATTTTTTTTACAAATGAGATAGAAGTCTTGTCCAATTAATTGAATGGCTCTGTGTTTGTAATATTGTGGGGGGAGGTAGAATAGGCATTCTGTTTCATTAATATCCAAATTAGGGCGTCTAATTAAGTATGTATTTATGATTTTGCAAGGTGTGGGATTATTGAAACACAGCTGAATACATACTAACTGATTATCAAGTGTTGATTGGGTTTCTTGCATGAATTGAATTATTCGATTTACCGTTAAGGATTTAGAGAGAAGTGTCAACAGAATTACCATAAATTCACTCTTGCAGCTAATCACTTCCAAGGCTAACTATTTGGTCTTTGCACATCCAGCAGTCATTTTACTTTATATGGAAAATGCAAGAAACAAAACAATTGTGGTTTGAAAACTCAGTTTCATTCTTTCCCCTTTGCTCCAGTCATCTTACATTTGTATGTTTTTTTTCCCTTTTGAAGTATGTAAGCGACAGTTTTGGCTCAGCAGACAACTAAGAGCAATGGAAAAGCTGCAATTTAAATTCAGCAGGTAGTTACCAGGGAGCTAAAACTTTAGGACCTTCGTCACACCTGAGAAATTAAAGGTTGGTGGAGTGAAGCCTGAAAGGAAATGAAGAGTGCTGATCAAAGAAATAGTATCTGACTGTTTCCTGAGCATTTATTCCATAAAACAGTGCAGGACAGTTGATAAATAAGCTTCTTTATGCTGAGGTTGGTTAGAATGTGAATCTGCCTGCTACCAACTATTGTCATAGCATAAATTCTTCTAAAAACAAAAGTTAAATTATTGTTTGGAAAAAAAGGGTATTAGATGATACAAGCAGCAAACGAGAGTGGGATTTATAAATGATTTCTGATGAAAATGACTCAGTGAGGAGAATTTGTCTTGTCTTGTCTAAATGAATGCCCTATGATTCTATACCAACTTGTCTTATTAATTCTAACCTGTCACTTGCAAATGTCAATACACTGCATTAGTTTCAAATGAACACAGACCATCTTTGCTTTATTGCCATAGAATCAGAGAAGGAGGTCATTCAGTCCATCAGGCACGTTCCATGTCTTTGAAAGAACTAACCAATTCATTCCACTTCCTTTCTCTTGCCAACAACCTTGTAAAGTATTCTTTTTCGTGATTATAAACTGTTTTGTTTTTAAAGTTACTATTGGATTTGTTTCCATCTCTCTCAGCCTTTGCACTCCAAATGAAAACAATGCACTGCATTAAAAAAGAAACTCTCATGACCTTTCCAGTTCTGTGCCAATTATTTTGCCACTCTACAATGTTAGTCTTGAAATTGATAATGGCCATTTTGAGATGTACTCTCCCTTGTATGTGCGGATATTGACTATGGCATTTTGGTTTTAAATGAAAGAGATCCAAATCAGAACTCCATTTTTTTGTGTGAAATTGTGAACAAAATGATGCTAAATGTGGCAAATGTGTATACCTTTTATTTAATTTTTTAAATTGCTGGGAGTTTGTGTTTTCTCTGTAACACAATACAATAGCACTGCTTCAGCCACCTAGATTAAGGCAAGCGTATCTGCAAAATGTTACTTGCATATTCTGTCTACATATAAAGCCACTTTCAACTGTCGACTTGCTGGATTTTGAGACTTACTAACATTTGAGGATAAAATTAGCTCACAGCCAACCACTAGATGGAGTCTGAGAGCTTTTGTGAAATTTGATAATATCTAAAACTGGAAATAATCAAGTGGTATATAGAGACCTAGATTGAGTATGTTCATTCATCATATGTAGACTTGTTTTCCATACTGAGATATTTCTGTGATGTAGACATTTGCTGACATTGTCACATTATGTCAATATTTTTCATTGTAGTCAGCCCGGCTTTCCTAATACTTCTAATGTGGCTTATAAGAAATTCGCAACAAATTCTATTTAACTATCATGTAACTGCCATGATCCAAATTTCAGTTTCGCGCTCTTGTTCAGTCTGCTCAAAGTTATAATAGTCTTGGTCTGACTAAAGAACTGTTATTTACAGTTGATTGGTTCTAAAGTTCAAAATAAAACACTGGTTCTTCTTAATCAGAGCGGTTGTTTGAGAAATGACAAGATAATTTTTTGAAGAACATATATCATTCTGTCAATGACTGGAGGTGCTGGTATTGGACAGGGGTGTACAAAGTTAAAAATCACACAACACCAGGTTATAGTCCAACAGGTTTATTTGGAAGCACTAGCTTTCGGAGCAGTGCTCCTTCAGGTGGTTGTGGAGAATAAGGTCATGATCACAGAATCTATAGCCAAAGGAGACTTCACATCCATTGTTAGAAAAGCTGAGCAATCTTGAGAATGTAATTTAAAAGACGTTCTGGGATTTATGTATCAAAGAACAGAAACCAGCATTTCCCATTCTAAAAGATTTGATCTAAAATTGTTTACTGTATCACATCTTCATGACACTGGACTCCTTTGGCTATAAATTCTGTGATCATGATCTTATTCTTCACAACCACCTGATGAAGAAACAGCGCTCCAAAAGCTCATGCTTCCAAATAAACCTGTTGGACTATAACCTGGTGTTGTGTGATTTTTAACATTTTTGTCAATGGTGGAGAACTGAGAAAACACTGTATTGGAGGTTCCACAAAATACTTATTTCTCTTATAACAATTTAAAGAGGGCACTGTGTTAATTGTACAGGAATAGTTTGCATCATTCATTACTTATCTTTAAGAATTCAAACTCAACTCTTGCTCAGGGTCTGTTTCTCTAGGACCTTGACATTTCTGCATGATGTCATTTGAAGGACTTTGGTGATTGTTTTGCTAAACATGATTCAATTTATATCAATCAATGTCAAAGTCAAATGTGTTGGTTTACTTGGGAAACATATGTTATATTTGCTACTAATGTTTTAAAACTTACAAATAATTAAATAAGCAATGTATCTGTAGACACCATCCCAATACTTGCTGCCAGTTGAGAAACTGAGCTGCATTAAATGACCAGCAATGTATATTTGTCAATTTTGATCTAACAGAACATAAGAAACCCATATGATAATGCCTGCATTTGCTGACTGTAATTGAGGAATAGGCATCAGCACTGTAACTTCTTACTGACCTCACTTTCTGGACATATACCAAGTAGATTTATTTTTTATGTAATTCATATCCCAGATCAGCTATTAGACTCTTTCCACAAAATTGAAGACAAAGCAAATTCATTTATGAGGATCATTTGGTAGTCCTTTTTTTCTGTTTCATCACTAGTATTGTAGAGTGGGTCATATTTTCACACCTAGATAAGATTTGCAATTAAATTCCATTAAACAGATTTTCTGAGTTACCTTATTCAATCCTAGCTGAATTTTGAAGATGAATTACTGTCATCTTAAAAGAACAGGAGGTCCTGTCCCTAGAGGATACTCGTGCCATGTTCCAAAAGCACAAGTTTAACTCTGATGTGAAGTAGAGATTGCTGATAAATACGGTTCATGACCATAAATTCAACAACAAATGTTTCTGAATTGGACAGTTTTTATTCAGATTCAGCTATGACATCCATCTGTTTGAATTACCTGTTAAAGACATGCCTTTGTTGGATGTCAGATTGGTGATATCAAACACTTACTTTCCATGATGATTCTCACATCCAATTCTAGCACCATTTTATCTTGCTTAATTCCCAGAACAACTTTCTCTCTCACCAAACATTCTCTCTCACCAGAAAAGCTGGTATTCCATCTGCCTGTGTCATTTTTGAAAGACTGCTGTGTATCAATACAATTGTTTACAATCCAGCACTGATTTTCATTATCAACATAATGTCACAGTATATCCATGCAGATACAACTCCATTCTTTCACCCTTGTCGCTGTTTAACCACCAAGCCAAACTTTTCACTAACCTTGGAGACATCCTGTCTCTAAGTTATTCTTTAAGAATCCCAGTTATTCTTTCCTCGATGACTACTGTGTTCAAAACCTGCCATGGTAGATAGTGGAGGTTAAGTTAGTAAAAATCTGAAATTGAGTCTAATGGTGACCATGAAACCATTGTCGATTGTTTGGAAATAACCATTTGGTTAACTAACGTCCTTTAGGGATGGAAACTGCTGAGCTTATCCAGTCTGGCCTTCATGTGACACCAGCCAGTAAAACCTATGTTCTGCCAGTGGAGTAACAAAAAAGATCTGGCTTAATATAAAGTAATGTGCCAACCAAGAGTGCCAAATTGCTCTTAGCTCTGCATTGTGTTAATGTCTACTTAGTAGGATGCATTATGAAATGGACTCTGTTGAGGTGCAGTTGCTGAGCAGCAAGTAAGACCAGTTGGGGTGGGGATGGGTGGGTCATTAGAACAGATTCTATAAGTAGCAAGAATGGGTGAGAAGTGGGCCAAATATTTGCTGTGGAGCATAAAGATTTGTACACTCATATCAGACCAATTTGCTTAATAGTTTTTCTTAATGCTCTCAAAATCATCCTCTCCAGCCATTGTTTCTTGGCCTGAACATTTCTCAGTTACTCTCTCTCTTTCTCTCCTCCTGCCCCTGCCCTGAAAAATATCACTGAGCTGTCTGTCTGTATGTGATGAGCATTGTTATTGTCTTTTCATCACCATACAACAAACACTACCAATTAGCGCCCTGTTTTCAGTTAGTCTGCAGAATTAACTATATGTCCATGTGGACTGATTATTCTATCCATTTCAAGAGAATACTTTCATCCTTCTGAAATAAATTATTTTTAAACTTTCTTGCCTCATGAGAACTTTCTATGTTTTTAATGATTATGCCTAGCTTGCATAGTTAATCTTCCCTGACTACTGAGCCTTGGCCATAAAGTCATGCCGTGTTCATTGAAAATCTGATGAGAACAAATGTTGATTTTCAATGTCTCCTATCCACAAGTGAAGATGAATGACTTTCCTCTACATAGGTCTGATGTAAATAATACTTTTCCCTGAGAAATGAGACAAGTGAGTACATTGTCAGATTAATAATCCTTAACTAAGGAATACCTTTTAAATTGTTAAATATCAAATGAACAAGTAAATATAATTGGACATTTTCAGTTGCAGAAATATAGATTGAACATCATTATTGCAGCAGCAGGATCTCTGCTTGTAAATGTTTCACTTTGCACTGCAGGAATAGATGATAGAGTTACTAGTTTTACAATATTAGTCTTGAACTTGAGGTAACTATAATCGTCAGCAGTTCTGGAGTTTATTACAGATTCCAACCTCTCTCCATTTTTTCGATAAATCCCAGTGACATGAGTCAGTTTTCTTTTTTTAAAAAAAAAAATTAAAAAGGTAATCGTCCTTCGCTGTAATAGAATTCCAGCCCGAAGTGGTTTTACCTCTTTGAGGCTTTCTATGTGGCTGTGACTGACCTGACATTGATCTGACAACACAGTCAACAAATAAAACCTCCGAGCAGTCTGGGGAAAACAGCCAGCTGCCTAACACCCAGGAGTCTGTTCATAGCTGGCAACTACCGTCTTATCAGAGAAGCTGCTGCTCATGAATGTCAGCTCAATACTGCATATTCTCATTAAAGGTTTGTCAGGAAATGACATGACATAAACCTCCAGCACAGGAATTTGAAAATGGTCCTATATTATTTTCACCAATAGGCAATTATTACTTGGCTATTTGTAGAACAAACTATTTTTTAAAAATCACTGAAGTAATGTTTTTACCGGTCCTGAATCAAATTGGCTTTGTAACATATCTATTCATTTGTTGCATTTTATGTTTTGTTCCTGCTGTTGCAAAAATGGTCTGTTCAACAGTGTAAGCCAGAATTTCTGATGCTTCCAGCATTGGCTCACCTGACAGATAAGGTCATTATTCAAACATGTAATTTATTTTACAGATATCAAATAAATAGTGCAGTATATTTTATAAAATAATGCAATGTAATGATCAAAAAAGAAAACTATTTGATTGGAATGGTTAGTAAGCAGAACTCTTGCTTGATTTATTACTGTCTTTGCAAATATTCTATCATTGGAGATAAATTCAGGATCTGTCATCGACAGTTGACAAGTTCTGTGACATTATACAATCTTTCCAGAGGCAGCTAATTGAGAGGTCACCTCCTAGAGCCCCATCGATGGTGAACGTACTCCTGAAGCTGCAAGCCCTGCAGTCAGAGAGGTGGGCACTGCTCAGGTTGCAAAGAGAGGGTGAGGAGCCTCAAGATGGAGGTGCCCTCAGAACTATACATAAAATATGAAATGCAGTGAGGACCAAAGCTGGCATTCCTTTTTGTGCTAAGCCAAATACTTTCTGAAGGCATCTTTTTGGCCCAATGTATGATCTTCCCTGCTCTCAAACCCTTTGGGGCTTGAACTCCCCTCCATAAAGCTGCTGGGTTTGAACACTTATAAGGGGTTGTTTTAATGCCAAGAAAACCCATCAAAACACTCTGTTCCCTCATTTATCTCCTGATTGGTAATTACTGTATCGGCCACCCTCCTGAATTGACTGGAGAAATGCTGCATATGTCATTAGCTGTTTTTGTAATAGTTGTTGTACCACACTGTTTTGCATTTGAAAAAACTTCTTAATTATAGCTTTATATTTTTAAAACTGCAACAAAATACAGTTTAATAGCTTGTTTTATCTCATGGAAATGAAAATCAAGAGAGATGCAAAACTATTCCTGATGATATATGTTGGCTTTGACCCACCAATGCTTTCAATTCAAAATTTTCATCCATGTGTTTTAATCCCAAAGTGACACTAGCAGCATTATAGTCTGCTGCTTAGATCCCATATTCTGGAATCCTTTACACCTTGATCACCTCCTTTTACTTTTTGAATACCATCTCTTTGACTGAGCCGTTTTACAAAATCACTTTTCTTTGGTTTCGTTACTATCAGATCCTAGACTGAAATCTTATAGATCATATTTTGCTTTTTTTAAAAGTTTAATCTGGTGGGCTTTTATTCAAGCACATCTGGCTGAAGATTTGGTTTTAACACTAAAACAGAAGTTTATTTCACAAAAGACTGTAAAACAAAATCTGATGAATTAAGCTATCTAAATATAACAGTGTTTGTAGGTTCAAAAGCGCAGCAAAACGTAATGCCATCTATTCCTCAACACCATCATTTTGCAGTTAATCAAAATCCAGAAAAATGATCCTTCCCCAGTCAACCTGTAAGTTTGACTACTTTTTCTCAGTTTGTATCTTGAGAGCTGTGAGCAGATTATCTTGGAATATTCACACAATTGTGATCTTAGGCTTTCACAGTCTTTTAGAGTTCTAAGCAAACACTTCCTGTCTGGAAGTTTCACAAACTAAAGTCACTCCTAGAGGTCACACATTCTCTACCTGCTCCACTCTCCTTTTTCTAGAAGAACTCTGTCAGGGTTTATTCAAACTACCCATAAACATTTTGAAGTAATTTTTTTAAAGAAACTTGTGAACCCTGGGTCTTGATAAGCTAATGGCTTACTGTTTTCTCTGTTCAATCATGCCCCCCCCCCCACACGCACACGCACTCGCGCACACACAAAATAAACTCCATAAACACTCTAGACACACACATTAGTTTAAAATCTTTGTTCTGGAAAGACTGGGCCTGGTTACTTTTTAAATCCGTTCAGCAAAATAGACCGATATCCATATGCCATTAGTTTAAATCCTCAAACAATTATGTATAAATCACACATTTTTAATCATTGTTTAGTATCCATTTTTGCCATCTTACACCACTGAGAGGTACCTTGTGAAATCTTTATACATTGAATTAACTGTATGAGTAAAACCAGATTTATACCAATGGGTTTGAGCATGAGAGGTCAGCGGTATAGGTTTGAACATATAGTTTATTTCTCTGCTGCAGCGTTCAATTTTTTTTAAGTTGAAACAATCATGATAAATATTTGTATATGTTTTTGACTTTGGCAAATAATAAAATCTCACTAAAGTAATATATCAAATTAGGTTAATAAAATTGTTCTTATTTAAATGGAGTAATATTGATAACATCTAATGATTGAAACCACCACAGTTTGACCTGAAAGACACAGAATGTGAATATGTTTCAGAAATAAAGAAAATATTATTTAATTTCTGCAATATCAATAAATGTGATATTGTCACTCTTGACAGTGAATGGGTTGCAATCTACTGTGTAATTCATCGTGTACCAAGTGCAGTGACATTTTGTCATTATCATTTAATAAATAACTTGAGTTTATTAATAATTTGAGATAGAATTGATCAAATAATCTAACTGGTGTACCTTTTTGCTTGCAGTTTGATGGATTTTCTCATTTTGTTTTACAGAATTGTCAGTGTTAACAATTTTGCATAAAATGTAATTGCTTTAAATAATTGTTTTGATGCAAATGAATCGACAGATAGAATAATGTAAATAAAACATTTAAGAGTGAATAGCCTATGCAAAAGGGGCTCTAAGTATCTGTCAGTGTGCTGCATTCACTCCAACAACCCTTGCGACTGGGACTGTCAAAATTTGTTGAGTCTCTTGAAATTGAATTGGGAGGCATCTATGATAATGGGATGCCACTCATATCAGCAAGGATGCAAAATCCTTGTTGCTTTCATTCTAAATGAAACAATATTCACTGCTGGATCTTTGTGGAGTTTGGCTGATGATCTTGGGTTGGATCATCATGCAGCTGGGTCTGACTGAAGGTATGCTTTCACTAGCCAGCTAACTGATCACTCTGAAGGTCTGGGTCCACACTGGGAATGTTCATCCCAGAGTCCCTTGATATGCCATGGGATAGACAGAGCATCCACCCTCCCACAAGATCGTGCTAGATAGTTTGCCGTTCCAAGGGCAGCACGGTGGCTCAGTGGTTAGCACTGCCGCCTCAGCACCAGGGTCCAGGATCGATTCCACCTTTGGGCGACTGTGTGGAGTTTGCACGTTCTCCCCATGTCTGGATGGGTTTCCTCTGGGTGCTCCGGTTTCCTCCCACGGTCCAAAGGTGTGCAGATTAAGTGGATTGGCCATGCTAAATTGCCCATAGTGTCCAGAGGTATGCAGGTTAGGTGGATAAGCCATGGGAAATGCAGGGGTATAGGAATGGGACTGTCTGGATGGGATGGTCTTCAGACGGTCAGTGTGGTCTGGATGGGCCAGATGGCCTGCTTCCTTCTGCAGAGAGTGGTAAGGGTGTGGAATGCCCTACCTGCTAATGTAGTCAACTCAGCCACATTAGGGAGATTTAAACAACCACATGGATAAGCACATTGATGATTTTGGGATAGTGTAGGGGGATGAGCTGAGAATAGTTCACAGGTCGGCGCAACATCGAGGGCCAAATGGCCTGTTCTGTGCTGTACTGTTCTATGTTCTAAGATCTACAACTGTTTTTTGTCAGAATATAGTTGAATACAAGCATTGGTTTCTATTCCTTCCTAACTAGAAGCCAACTTCCCTCCTGGTAGAAAGCCAAGAATCAAAAACAAAATCCATACAGAGGAAAACAATGGGGAAGAGTGGTCAGGGGAGGGGAGTGGTAGGTGGAGACTAAATCAAAATGGTATTGTTGGGAGAGGTTATGCCCACAGTGGTGCCCCCAGTTTTTACAACAAACATTCACCCTGGAAGACTTCAAGGCCAGTAGCGGACAATGTCAGCTCCCTCTTTGAGGGCAAACAAGCACAAATGTAGCTGCGAACAGAGACAGGCAGTGGGGAGTTACAACACATTCCATGGCCCACTGCCCAGACCTGTTAATAGCTATTTAGGCCAGGCCGAGGAGCAGGTCAATAAGGTGATTCTGTGCCCTTCCCACTCGCTTCCACACCAGTTGCTCAAAGATCAGGAATGTTGGTCCAATCCAATCAAAAGGGCAATGGAAAGTTTTATTGAAATAAAGGAAAAAGGTGTGCATCCTCCCTCAACCAAGTATATGTGATGTACAAGTCCAGACTACCACAGTTAAAGCCCAGCACTTATTTTTGTCTGGCTCAATTAAGAATAAGCCTATATCTAGTTATTTTTATTGACCTATTGTACATGTTATGAGGTATCTGGAGCAGGTGGAACTTAAACCCAGAGCTTCTTATCTAGGGGTAGAGACTCTATCAATACACCATAAGGCCCTGATTAAAACCCAGCTTTTTATTTTGATTTTAGAAGCCCACCACTAAGTTAATCAATCACCTGATTAACCAAACAAAAATCCAGCTCTTGAAAAACAAATCAACCTGTTCACCTATGTGACGACACACCTCAGGAGCAGGTGAAAGTTGAACCTTGGATCAGAGACACGGACACTGCCATTGCACCACAAGAGCCGTAGAAACCCATTTTTAAAAGAGTTATAGAGTCACGCATCACTGAAACAGACCCTTCAGTCTAATGAGTCTACGCTGACCATGTTCCCAAACTACATCAGTCCCACCTGTCTGCACTTGCCCCATATCCTCCAAACATTTGTTATTCATTAACTTATCCATTTTGTTTTTAATGCTGTAATTGTACCTGCATTCACCACTTCCTCTAGAAGTTCTTTCCACACATGAATCATTCTTTTAAAAAAAAAATGCCCCTCGTCTTTTTAAATCTTCCTCCTCTCAACTTAAAAATATGTCCCTTAGTCTTGAAATCTCCTACCCAAGGGAAACGACACAAGCCATTCACCTTATCTATACCCCTCATTATTTTAGAATCCTCTATAAGGTCACCCCTCAACGTCCTTAGCGCCAGTGAAAAAAGTCCCAGCCTATTCAACTCTTCTCTTTATAACTCAAACCTTCCATACCCAGCCAAATCCTGGTAAATCTCTCTTGAAGCCTCTCCAGCTTAATAATACTCTGCCTGTAGCAGGGAGAGCAGAACTGGACACAGCATTCCAGAAGAGGCCTTGTACAATCTCAACTTCTATACTCAGACATCTGAGCAATGAAGGCAAGCATGCTAAACACCTTCTTAACAACCATATCTATCTGTGGTGCAAACTTCAAAGTATTATATACCTGAACCCCTACATCTCTGTTGTACAACACAGCTCAAGGCCCTGCTTTTAATTGCATAAGCCTTGCCTTTCTTTGTTTTAACAAAATACTACATCTTGCATTTATCCAAATTAAACTCCATTTGCCACTTGTCATCCCATTAACCCAGGCCTCCTGGCTCAGAGATTAGGACCTGGATCAGTGGTGCTGGAAGAGCACAGCAATTCAGGCAGCATCCGAGGACAGGCAAAATCGACGTTTCGGGCAAAAGCCCTTCATCAGGAATAAAGGCAGAGAGCCTGAAGCATGGAGAGATAAGCTAGAGGAGGGTGGGGGTGGGAGAGAGTGGCATAGAGTACAATAGGTCAGTGGGGAAGGAGATGAAGGTGATAGGTCAGGGAGGAGAGGGTGGAGTGGATAGGTGGAAAAGGAGCTGGGCAGGTCGGACAAGTCCGGACAGGTCAGGGGATCGAGTTTCTGGAGGTTAGAAGCTAGGATGAGGTGGGGGAAGGGGAAATGAGGAAACTGTTAAAATCCACATTGATGCCCTGGGGTTGAAGTGTTCCGAGGCGGAAGATGAGGCGTTCTTCCTCCAGGCGTCTGGTGGTGAGGGAGCGGCGGTGGAGGAGGCCCAGCACCTCCATATCCTCGGCAGAGTGGGAGGGGGAGTTGAAATGTTGAGCCACTGGGCGATGTGGTTGATTGGTGCGGGTGTCTCGGAGATGTTCCCTAAAGCGCTCTGCTAGGAGGCGTCCAGTCTCCCCAATGTAGAGGAGACCGCATCGGGAGCAACGGATACAATACCTTTATTCCTGATGAAGGGCTTTTGCCCGAAACGTCGATTTTGCCTGTCCTCGGATGCTGCCTGAATTGCTGTGCTCTTCCAGCACCACTGATCCAGAACCTCCAACACACTGCATCCACCTGGACACCCCGCGCTGGCCTATTACCTGCCCTCGACCTCTTCATTTCCAACTGCCGCCGGGACATTAACCGCCTCAACCTGTCGACCCCCCTCCCCCACTCCAACCTCTCACCCTCACAACGCGCAGCCCTCCAATCCCTCTGCTCCAATCCTGACCTCACCATCAAGCCAGCGGACAAAGGGGGCGCAGTGGTAGTCTGGCGCACTGACCTCTACATCGCTGAAGCCAAACGCCAACTCGAGGACACCTCTTCCTACCGCCCCCTTGACCATGACCCCACCCCCCATCACCAAACCATCATCTCCCAGACCATACAGAACCTCATCACCTCAGGAGATCTCCCACCCACAGCTTCCAACCTCATAGTCCGGGAACCCCACACTGCCCGGTTCTACCTCCTTCCCAAGATCCATAAGCCTGACCACCCTGGCCGACCCATTGTCTCAGCATGCTCCTGCCCCACTGAACTCATCTCTACCTACCTCGACACTGTCCTATCCCCCCTAGTCCAGGAACTCCCCACATACGTTCGAGACACCACCCACGCCCTCCACCTCCTCCAAGACTTCCGTTTCCCCGGCCCCCAACACCTCATCTTCACCATGGATATCCAATCCCTCTACACCTCCATCCGCCATGACCAGGGCCTCCAAGCCCTCCGTTTTTTCCTCTCCAGACGTTCCCAACAGTACCCCTCCACCGACACTCTCATTCGTTTGGCCGAACTGGTCCTCACCCTTAACAATTTCTCCTTTGAATCCTCCCACTTCCTCCAGACCAAAGGGGTAGCCATGGGCACACGTATGGGCCCCAGCTATGCTTGTCTCTTTGTTGGCTACGTAGAGCAGTTGATCTTCCGTAATTACACCGGCACCACTCCCCACCTCTTCCTTCGCTACATTGATGACTGCATTGGCGCCACCTCGTGCTCCCGCGAGGAGGTTGAGCAATTCATCAACTTCACCAACACATTCCACCCTGACCTTAAATTTACCTGGACCATCTCTGACACCTCCCTCCCCTTCCTGGACCTCTCCATCTCCATCAGTGACGACCGACTTGACACTGACATCTTCTACAAACCCACCGACTCCCACAGCTACCTGGATTACACCTCTTCCCACCCTACCTCTTGCAAAAATGCCATCCCGTATTCCCAATTCCTCCGCCTCCGCCGTATCTGCTCCCAGGAGGAGCGGTTCCACCATAGAACACACCAGATGGCCTCCTCCTTTAGAGACCGCAATTTCCCTTCCCACGTGGTTAAAGATGCCCTCCAACGCATCTCATCCACATCCCGCACCTCCGCCCTCAGACCCAACCCCTCCAACCGCAACAAGGACAGAACGCCCCTGGTGCTCACCTTCCACCCTACCAACCTTCGCATAAACCAAATCATCCGCCGACATTTCCGCCACCTCCAAACAGACCCCACCACCAGGGATATATTTCCCTCCCCACCCCTCTCCGCCTTCCGCAAAGACCGTTCCCTCCGTGACTACCTGGTCAGGTCCACGCCCCCCTACGACCCACCCTCCCATCCTGGCACTTTCCCCTGCCACCGCAGGCACTGTAAAACCTGCGCCCACACCTCCTCCCTCACCTCCATCCAAGGCCCCAAAGGAGCTTTCCACATCCATCAAAGTTTTACCTGCACATCCACTAATATCATCTATTGTATCCGTTGCTCCCGATGCGGTCTCCTCTACATTGGGGAGACTGGACGCCTCCTAGCAGAGCGCTTTAGGGAACATCTCCGAGACACCCGCACCAATCAACCACATCGCCCAGTGGCTCAACATTTCAACTCCCCCTCCCACTCTGCCGAGGATATGGAGGTGCTGGGCCTCCTCCACCGCCGCTCCCTCACCACCAGACGCCTGGAGGAAGAACGCCTCATCTTCCGCCTCGGAACACTTCAACCCCAGGGCATCAATGTGGATTTTAACAGTTTCCTCATTTCCCCTTCCCCCACCTCATCCTAGCTTCTAACCTCCAGAAACTCGATCCCCTGACCTGTCCGGACTTGTCCGACCTGCCCAGCTCCTTTTCCACCTATCCACTCCACCCTCTCCTCCCTGACCTATCACCTTCATCTCCTTCCCCACTGACCTATTGTACTCTATGCCACTCTCTCCCACCCCCACCCTCCTCTAGCTTATCTCTCCATGCTTCAGGCTCTCTGCCTTTATTCCTGATGAAGGGCTTTTGCCCGAAACGTCGATTTTGCCTGTCCTCGGATGCTGCCTGAATTGCTGTGCTCTTCCAGCACCACTGATCCAGAATCTGGTTTCCAGCATCTGCAGTCATTGTTTTTACCTCAGAGATTAGGACACTACTCCCACATACAAGAGCTCTAAAGAACATTAACCTGGGTCTCCAGATTACTGATCTAGGTATATTGCCACTACGCTACCATCTTCCCTCCAGAAACACAACTCTTAAATTTGTGATTTTTGAGATTTGTAGTTCATGCTGAGGTTCAGGTTATAAGTTTGCTTGCTGAGCTGGCAGGCTTGTTTTCAGATGTTTCATCACCATGCTAGGTGTTCTGTCCCGCTTTCTATGTGTGTGTCTTGGTCCGTAAAGGCAGAAGCTATCATTTCCGGTTCTTTTTCTTAGAGATTAGTAAATGGGGTCCAAATTGATGTGTTTATTGGTGGAGTTCCAGTTTGAATGCCAGGCCTCTAGGAATTCCTGTCCGTGTCTCAGTTTAGCCTGTCCCAGGATGGATGTGTTGTCCCAGTAAAAGTAGTGTGCTCCTTCGTCTGTATGTAAGGGTATAACTGACAGTGGGTCATGTCTTTTGGTGGCTAGTTGGTGTTTGTGTATTCTGGTGGCTAGTTTTTTTGCCTGTCTGTCCGATGTAGTGTGTGTTACAGTCCTTGCAGGGTATTTTGTAAATGACATTTGTTTTGCTGCTTGTTGCTACAGGGTCATTTAGGTTCATCAGCCGCTGTTTCAATGTGTTGGTAGGTTTGTGGGCTGCCATGATGCCAAGGGGTTAGAGTAGTCTGATAGTCACCTCCACAATGTCTTTGATGTATGGTAGTGTGGCTAGAGTCCCTGGGCATATTGTGTCTGCTTATTTGGGTTTGTTGTTTAGGAATCGGCGGACTGTGTTTATCGGGTACTTGTTCTTCTTGAATACGCAGTATAGATATTTTTCTTACGCTTCTAGTTCATGGTTGCTGCAGTGTGTTGTGGGCTGTTTTAAATAATGTCCTGATGCAGCTCCGTTTGTGGGTGTTGGGATGATTGTTCCTGTAGTTAAGTATCTGGTCTGTGTATGTTGTCTTCCTGTAGACACTGATCTGCAGTTCTCCATTGACTGTTCGTTCCACTGTGACAACTCGGAAGAGGAGTCTGTTGTTGTTCTCCTCCTCTTTTGTGAATTTTATGCTTGTCAGGATATTGTTAATGATGTAGGTTTCCTCTAATTTGTTCCATTTTGTGATGACACAGGTGTCAGCCACGTAGCGGACCGAACGTTTGGGTTGGATTGTGGGGAGGGCTGTTCGTTTGAGTCTCTGAATTACGGTTCCTGCTAAGAACCCTGATATCAGTGATCCCATGGGTATTCCGTTGATTTGTTTGTAGGTCTTGTTATTGAACTTACCCACAAACACATCAATTTGGACCCCATTTACTAACCTCTGAGAAAAAGAACTGGAAATGATATCACCCACGTTAAGAGACCAAGAGACATAGAACATAGAAAGCGGGACATAACACCAGCGCTTCACCGGAGGCTCACTGATGATGTTACCTAGTATGGCGATTAAACGGCTGAGAACAAACCTGCCAGCTCAACGAGCAAATTTACAACCACAACTCCTAAACACAAACCTGCTATCAATAAACTCTGAAGCAGTCTGATTTACCATTTGGGTTCTTGAGATGTAATGATAGTGTCCCTACCTGGGTCAAGGGATCATTGTTCAAGACTGATTTGCTCCACCACATGCAATAACTGATGTGAACAGGTTGATTTGGAAAATTTCTCCTGATTTTCCATTAATGTATTTCCAATGTGGTCAGGAGAACTTAACATATTTGCATCCTGACTGATTTACTGGTCATAGTAGCCAGTTACTACCGAGGTTACAATAGGGGTTTGCCAGGAGAGCGATACAGAGGAACCTCAATTTTTTTGAAGGACATGCGGAGAGTATTTCATTTGGTTAATGGAATTCCGGATAATTGTATGCTGAATAACATAGTTTAGCCAAGCATCAGGGCCTTGCGATTTTTCCAGATCATCCGATATTTGGATAATCGAATGCCGACTAATCAAGGTTCTTCTGTATTCTGATTTGTCTTCTCCCCAGCAGAAAGTGATCTTCCTAACTTTTTAGCAAACCAGCTGTGACATGGGACTGATTTGTACAACTGCGTATGAATCTATGATGAACATTCTGCACCGTACCATTGTCCTGCCTGTTTCAGTTTTTATTGGTATTTAGATATTGGATTATTCAGACGAGTGGAAACATTAGCTCCCAAAGAAAGTGACTGTCATTAGAAATGTTATTGTATCAGTGTGTTTGTGTATAATTATTGACCTGATATCACTGTAATATAACATTTTAGTGCAATCTTTGGTGTCCTTGCATGCCACAGTTCCCACAAAATGAGCGCTCTATGTACTCCATTAAAACCATATATTGAAATGACAAAATTTTTTAGGACTGTTAATAAACATTCTTGACCACGGGGAAGCAGAAACGTGGCCAAGGGCAAAATGGGAAAACAGAACAAGTAATCCTCTGAGCAATTATTTAATATTTGTTTCCATTTTGTCTCTATGAAGGTCACAGATATGATGCTTCAAGATGATTTGTATCCTGGTTGGGGAAAGACTGCTCGAGCCTTCTGGAAGAAAGGGTATAACAGGGTTGTCTTGTTCTGGTAAGGTTGAACTGCCGTTTTATCCAGTGTATTATTTAGAATCACTATACTTCTGAACAACATAAAGATATTTTCCTTGATACTCAGAATTGAAGTTTTTTTTAAGTTCATTTTAACTATCATTGCACTGTTTGATCCAACATCAATGTGATTATAATTGCAGAAAGAACTTGAAATAATTTATTTTATGCAATGTCATTATCTCCATAGTTAAAGTCCAAAATAATTGTACAGATATAGATTCCCAATACTCTTCATACAGCAACAATATTAACTTTTATAGAGGATTTACTTTCATGGAAACTAGGCTTGACACATCGACTTGCTGATTTGTATCATAGTCAGAAGAAGAATTTGAATTTACTAATCATGGACTAAAATTAACTTCTATGCTAAACCACGTTTGATCTAATATTGATCTCAGCTACACAGTTTTACTTTGCAGCAAGATGCAATAAGTTTCCTTTGAAAGATATTTAGTCTTTTAACTTCAAAAGACAAGCAAAAGGAGCCAAATTGGGTATGAAAAATTAATATTTAGTTTAAAGCTGAAGAAATGTCCACTTTGAATCGATTTTGGATAGAAATGTAGAGTGTGAGGGGAATCAAAATTCACATATGAATCCCCATACCTGAACACCCTGAGAAAAGCACCTGCTGCATATTAAGGGATGATGAACCTGCACTTGTGGTGAGTATTGCTGGTCTGCAGGGGGCCTGGTGGATCCCACTCCAGGTGTGGCTGCTTTGGGATGGGCTTTTTTCCCACAGTTCTGGGACAGAGTGAGAGTGGGGAGTGGGTTTTAAACAATGTGCAGGTAGGAAGGAAGGGTGTTGCTCCCAATATGCAAGGGGCACAGTCCAATAAAAGCAACCCCTTTCTCTTTGCCATTTTAAGCTTAAAGAAATTGTGAATCCTATTCCTGTTTGATATCCCAGACAATGTGTGGGCATTGTAATACTACAGCTAATTGAGCTTTAATTATTTACTCACATAACATGTGATGTGCTGCTGATTTTGCTTCCTGCCCACCCTGTATTATGGGGGTGAGCTCAGGTGCTTGGGAAGCTATCCATCCTCCATATATTACATGGTAAAAACAATGACTGCAGATGCTGGAAACCAGATTCTGGATCAGTGGTGCTGGAAGAGCACAGCAATTCAGGCAGCATCCGAGGACAGGCAAAATCGACGTTTCGGGCAAAAGCCCTTCATCAGGAATAAAGGCAGAGAGCCTGAAGCGTGGAGAGATAAGCTAGAGGAGGGTGGGGGTGGGGAGAGAGTAGCATAGAGTACAATAGGTCAGTGGGGAAGGAGATGAAGGTGATAGGTCAGGGAGGAGAGGGTGGAGTGGATAGGTGGAAAAGGAGCTGGGCAGGTCGGACAAGTCAGGGGATCGAGTTGCTGGAGGTTAGAAGCTAGGATGAGGTGGGGGAAGGGGAAATGAGGAAACTGTTGAAATCCACATTGATGCCCTGGGGTTGAAGTGTTCTGAGGCGGAAGATGAGGCGTTCTTCCTCCAGGCGTCTGGTGGTGAGGGAGCGGCGGTGGAGGAGGCCCAGCACCTCCATATCCTCGGCAGAGTGGGAGGGGGAGTTGAAATGTTGAGCCACGGGGCGATTTGGTTGATTGGTGCGGGTGTCTCGGAGATGTTCCCTAAAGCGCTCTGCTAGGAGGCGCCCAGTCTCCCCAATGTAGAGGAGACCGCATCGGGAGCAACGGATACAATAGATGATATTAGTGGATGTGCAGGTAAAACTTTGGATGTGGAAGGCTCCTTTAGGGCCTTGGATGGAGGTGAGGGAGGAGGTGTGGGCACAGGTTTTACAGTTCCTGCGGTGGCAGGGGAAAGTGCCAGGATGGGAGGGTGGGTCGTAGGGAGGCGTGGACCTGACCAGGTAGTCACGGAGGGACCGGTCTTTGCGGAAGGCGGAGAGGGGTGGGGAGGGAAATATATCCCTGGTGGTGGGGTCTGTTTGGAGGTGGCGGAAATGTCGGCGGATGATTTGGTTTATGCGAAGGTTGGTAGGGTGGAAGGTGAGCACCAGGGGCATTCTGTCCTTGTTACGGTTGGAGGTGTGGGGTCTGAGGGCGGAGGTGCGGAATGTGGACGAGATGCGTTGGAGGGCATCTTTAACCACGTGGGAAGGGAAATTGTGGTCTCTAAAGAAGGAGGCCATCTGGTGTGTTCTATGGTGGAACCGCTCCTCCTGGGAGCAGATACGGCAGAGGCGGAGGAATTGGGAATACGGGATGGCATTTTAGCAAGAGGTAGGGTGGGAAGAGGTGTAATCCAGGTAGCTGTGGGAGTCGGTGGGTTTGTAGAAAATGTCAGTGTCAAGTTGGTCGTCACTGATGGAGAGGTCCAGGAAGGGGAGGGAGGTGTCAGAGATGGTCCAGGTAAATTTAAGGTCAGGGTGGAATGTGTTGGTGAAGTTGATGAATTGCTCAACCTCCTCGCGGGAGCACGAGGTGGCGCCAATGCAGTCATCAATGTAGCGGAGGAATAGGTGGGGAGTGGTGCCGGTGTAATTACGGAAGATCAACTGCTCTACGTAGCCAACAAAGAGACAGGCATAGCTGGGGCCCATACATGTGCCCATGGCTACCCCTTTGGTCTGGAGGAAGTGGGAGGATTCAAAGGAGAAATTGTTAAGGGTGAGGACCAGTTCGGCCAAACGAATGAGAGTGTCGATGGAGGGGTACTGTTGGGAACGTCTGGAGAGGAAAAAACGGAGGGCTTGGAGGCCCTGGTCATGGCAGATGGAGGTGTAGAGGGATTGGATATCCATGGTGAAGTTGAGGCGTTGGGGGCCGGGGAAACGGACGTCTTGGAGGAGGTGGAAGGCGTGTGTGGTGTCTCGAACGTATGTGGGGAGTTCCTGGACTAGGGGGGATAGGACAATGTCGAGGTAGGTAGAGATGAGTTCAGTGGGGCAGGAGCATGCTGAGACAATGGGTCGGCCAGGGTGGTCAGGCTTGTGGATCTTGGGAAGGAGGTAGAACCGGGCAGTGCGGGATTCCCGGACTATGAGGTTGGAAGCTGTGGGTGGGAGATCTCCTGAGGTGATGAGGTTCTGTATGGTCTGGGAGATGATGGTTTGGTGATGGGGGGTGGGGTCATGGTCAAGGGGGCGGTAGGAAGAGGTGTCCTCGAGTTGGCGTTTGGCTTCAGCGATGTAGAGGTCAGTGCGCCAGACTACCAATGCGCCCCCTTTGTCCGCTGGCTTGATGGTGAGGTCAGGATTGGAGCAGAGGGATTGGAGGGCTGCGCGTTGTGAGGGTGAGAAGTTGGAGTGGGGGAGGGGGGTCGACAGGTTGAGGCGGTTAATGTCCCGGCGGCAGTTGGAAATGAAGAGGTCGAGGGCAGGTAATAGGCCAGCGCGGGGTGTCCAGGTGGCTGCAGTGTGTTGGAGGTGGGCAAAGGGGTCCTCGGAAGGTGGGCGGGAGTCCTGATTGTGAAAGTAAGCTCGGAGGCGGAGGCGACGGAATAATTGTTCGATGTCACGGCGTGTATTAAATTCATTGATGCGTGGATGGAGGGGGACAAAGGTGAGTCCTTTGCTGAGGACTGATCGTTCGTCCTCAGTGAGGGGGAGGTCTGGGGGGATGGTGAAAACTCGGCAGAGCTGGGAGCTGGTGTGGGTGTAGAGCTGGGAGTGGGATCGGAGCCAGTACCTGGAGTGAGTGAGATGGTGGGGGGAATGGGGGTAGAGTCATGAGCAGGGGTAGTGTTCCCCTCGGGGTTCTGGGGGGTGGGCTGAATTGCTGTGCTCTTCCAGCACCACTGATCCAGAATCCATATATTACATGCCTGGCTACCCAAAACACATCTGGTGGGGGTGTGAAATATCCAGCATGTGAATGGTTTGTAAATCTGGTGCAGAGTGGGTATCAACACTGCTGCCAGCCACAAACTGTACGCCATGTATGTTTATGGTGGTCAGTTTAGTTTTGGCACAAAGGTAACTGAGGTTAAAGAACCTCCGTGGCAGTTAATACTCTCACTTAGAGGACAGTTGATCTTTGCTGATGAATAGGTAGTGCTGTCAGGTCGACTATAAGTATTATGAGAGCTATCATACAATTCTGTTTGACACCAATGCATCTGTTTCAGATCTCCCATTGAAGATAGTTGCAATCATATGACTAGGAAGTAGTTGTAGGTGTGTGATGAAGTTTCTTGGCCATCCAAGCTCCATTCCCTCCAAATTCTCCTGCTGTATGCAGATTTCTAAGGTCTGTGTGTGGCAGTGGCTTCCAGAAACGGGGACCCGGGGGGAGACCCAACACTGACTGAAGGCCAGCACGGACTCATCTTTATCTTCTCTGCTTGGAAGGATTGCACAATTCTGAACCTTTTATTTCTTTACCTTTCTTTACCTAAGATGGTGCCGTAAGCGGCAACTTTGGAATCTTCTCACTGTACTCACATGAGCACCTGTGACAATAAACTTCATTCTAATCTCCAAGCAGTTGCGCAAGGGAATGTTGCATCCAAATTTCTGGAGAACCTTCCACAGAGCCTTGCAATTTACTGACTTTAAATGCTCTGGCCAGTCGATGAATGCAATGTCTCTGGAATATGCTGAACATTTACCATACCTTAGAAACCACATCTCTCAAAAGGCCACCATTTACACGGAATCTAACACAAAATCAGCTGTATCTGCTCAGCCTCCTACAAACTGTCACAGCAGGTGTTTGACTACAAAGACCTTCACAAGTGAAAAAAATCCGAGTGTACAGAGCAGTTGGCGTCACCACACTCCTGACCTACAGTGGCACATTGATTGTGTGTCAGTGACACATAAGAACATGACAGACTTTCTGCTAGCAATCCTCAGTATATTTCAGATTCTATAGGAAGACAATTGATCAAACCTTGATGTCTGCTGGAGTTGTCCATTGCTGAAGAGAATTGTTAGTTGAGGCAGCAGTTTCCACAGTCAGAATCATGACTTTCATGCTCATGACAGCTAGATAAGATAATGAAGTGTCTCACATAAAATCATAGTAGGAAAGAGAAAACTTGTTATTTAGTTAAGCGGAGAAGGGAAAATCTGATCCCACCATAATCAAAGGCTTTTTAAGTAATTTTCATTACATATTATACATTTAGGCACACTGAAATTATAAGTGCAACTAGCTTCCTTTAGACAAATGGCTGTAAATTTGATTTATTTGTTGTATCTGAATACAAAATACAGTGAAAAGTGTCACCACTCTCTGGCGCTATCTTAAAACACAGAAAAAACATAGAATATAAAGGCAAAAAGATGAAGAAATAAAGAAAAAGTGTCCAATTTTATGCTGCTCCTTGTTAAGCCCCCTTTGCCATGCTGCTGCCGCTGGAACGAAAGTCACTACTTTTCAGTGCCTACACAGAGACCCTCGCCATTATGAATTCGTGATGGACTTCATCAATGCGCAAGTGCCACCGATGTCGCCAGGTACCACATCACCTAAACTCAACTCCACCATGAGTCGGATTCTGGCCCACCTTGCCAATGCAGCCATTGCTGATGTTACCATGTCTCTGTACTAGGCCCAAATCAGCCTCTGTCTCCATGAATCTGCACCAGACGCAGATGCTGCTGGGAACCCGCCAAGTTTGCCTCCTCCAACACCACAAGTTTGCACTGTTAGGCCCATTTGCCGTCGCGACAGAGCTCTTCAAGAGTTACGTAAAGTAAAATAAAAGATAAAAAAACTGAAGAGAGGAAAAAAATGAAGAAAAGAGCAGATGAAGCAGACAAGCCCTGGGTTGAGAAGCCCTACTTCGCTAACTTACCAGAAGATTGGTAGAGAGAAACCCACATCCTGTCATGAAGCGTGATTGAAGAACAATGGGTATAAACAGATAACCTCATGAAAGGACACCGGAATACAGATAGCATTGTAAGGGAGCATTTGCGAAACACAACTTTGTAATTATGACCTTGTGAAAATAGTCACAGCTTCACAAGGGAACAGACAACACGGACTCAGTATGCTGCAGTTGGCAAATGTCTGCAGAGGGGCATAACAGTCAGAGGAGAGGTGGCAAATGTTGATGTCAGTGTTGTATGTAATCTTTGTAATGCGCAATGTATGAATATCCTGTACTTTGGGAGGGGAAGGGAGTGTCTTGGAGTCTGTCTTCAGATACCTAAACCAGACTGTGAGGTGAGGACCTCTGGATTATGATTGATTTGTTGTTGAATACCAGACTAACATTTCTCTTTAAAATCTCTCTCCAACAACGTCCATTTTGAAGCCAGCTCTACAAATATTCAGGCAAAGCTGATAAACCAACGAGGATGGTTTGGATATTGTACCTCGATGGCTGAAGAGTGCCTCCCCACAAGGCCTCATCTTCCCAACTCTCCAAGGGCAGCTTTCCAAGGCTAGGGAAAGGAAATGCTTATTACCTGTCATTCAGTCTGGTGACAACTTTTCCATCAAACTGCCTCCTGCCATGAGATCAATGTCTTAATGACAACATAGAGCAACAGCATAGAACAGGAGAAAGGCTTTTTTTGCTGTGCCGTGCTAGTGTCCATATCTCTGACCCAGGTTCAAGTCCCACTTGCTCCAGAGGTGTGTAATAACAGACTGATTAGAAAATAAAAACTAGGAAAGGTAGGGCTCTTGCGGCACACTGGTAGTGTTCCTATCTCGGAAGACCCAGGTTCAAGTCTGTCATGCTCCAGAGGGGCATAATCCCATATGTATACAGTTTGATTCAAAAATATCTAGAAGGAAAAAAAGATTAATGGTAGGGGCTTGAGTAGTGTTGTAGAACAGATGTGCCAAGGGATTCAGGTCCATAATGCTTTGAAGTTTGCGTCACATATAGAGTCATTGAGAAATAGAGATGTACAGCATGGAAACAGACTCTTCAGTCCAACCTGTCCATGCCGACCAGATATACTAACCCAATCTCATCCCACCTGCCAGCACCCAAGCCCATATCCCTCCAAACCCTTCCTATTCATATACCCATCCAAATGCCTCTTAAATGTTACAATTGTACCAGCCTCCACCACATCTTCTGGCAACACATTCCATGCACATACTACCCTCTGCCTGAAAAAGTTGCCCCTTAGGTCTCTTTTATATCTTTCCCCTCTCACCGTAAACCTATGCCCTCTAGTTCTGGACTCCCCAACCCCAGGGAAAAGACTTTGTCTATTTATCCTATCCATGCCCCTCATAATTTTGTAAACCTCTATAAAGTCACCCTTCAGCCTCCGATGCTCCAGGGAAAACAGCCCCAGCCTGTTCAGCCTCTCCCAATAGCTCAAATCCTCCAACCCTGGCAACATCCTTGTAAAACTTTTCTGAATCCTTTCAAGTTTCAAAACATCTTTCTGATACAAAGGAGACCAGAATTGCACACAATATTCCAACAGTGGCCTAACCAATGTCCTGTACAGCTGCAACATGACCTCCCAACTCCTGTACTCAATACTCTGACCAATAAAGGAAAGCATACCAAACGCCGCCTTCACTATCCTATCTACCTGCAACTCCATTTTCAAGGAGCTATGAACCTGCACTCCAAGGTCTCTTTGTTCAGCAACATACCATAGGACCTTACCATTAAGTATATAAGTCCTACTAAGATTTGCTTTCCCAAAATGTAGCACCTCTAATTTATCTGAATTAAACTCCATCTGCCACTTCTCAGCCCATTGGCCCATCTGGTCCAGATCCTGTTGTAATCTGAGGCAACCCTCTTCACTGTCCGCTACACCTCCAATTTTGGTGTCATCTGCAAACTTATTAACTGTACCTCTTATGCTCGCATCCAAATCATTTATGTCAATGACCACAAATAGAGGACCCAGCACTGATCCTTGTGGCACTCCACTGGTCACAGGCCTCCAGTCTGAAAAACAACTCTCCACCACCATCCTCTGTCTTCTACCTTTGAGCCAGTTCTGTATCCAGATGGCTAGTTCTCCTTGTATTCCGTGAGATCTAACCTTGCTAATCAGTCTCCCATGGGGTACCTTGTCGAACACCTCACTGAAGTCCATATAGATCACATCTACTGCTCTGCCTTCATCAATCCTCTTTGTTACTTCATCAAAAAACTCAATCAAGTTTGTGAGACATGATTTCCCACGCACAAAGCCATGTTGACTATCCCTAATCAGTCCTTGCCTTTCCAAATATATGTACATCCTGACCCTCAGGATTCCCTCCAACAACTTGCCCACCACTGAGGTCAGGCTTGCTGGTCTATAGTTCCCTGGCTTGTCTTTACCACCCTTCTTAAACAGTGGAACCACGTTAGCCAACCTCCAGTCTTCCGGCACCTCACCTGTGACTATCGATGATACAAATATCTCAGCAAGAGGCCCAACAATCACTTCTCTAGCTTTCCACAGAGTTCTCGGGTACAACTGATCAGTCCCTGGGGATTTATCCACGTTTAACCGTTTCAAGACATCCAGCACTTCCTCCTGTGTAATCTGTACATTTTGCAAGATGTCACCATCTATTTCCATACAGTCTATATATTCCATATCCTTTTCCACAGTAAACACTGATGCAAAATACTCATCTAGTATCTCCCCCATTTTCTGTGGCTCCACGCAAAGGCTGCCTTGCTGATCTTTGATCAGCACCGGCACCACTCCCCACCTCTTCCTCCGCTACACTGATGACTGCATTGGCGCCACCTCGTGCTTCCGTGAGGAGGTTGAGCAATTCATTAACTTCACTAACACATTCCACCCTGACCTTAAATTTAACCTGGACCATCTCTGACACCACATCCCCTTCCTGGAGCTCTCCATCTCCATTAATGACGACCAATTTGACACCGACATATTTTACAAACCCACCGACTCCCACAGCTACCTGGATTACACATCTTCCCACCCTACCTCCTGCAAAAATGCTATCTCGTATTCCCAATTCCTCCGCCTCTGCCGTATCTGCTCCCAGGAGGACCAGTTCCACCACAGAACACACTAGATGGCCGCCTCCTTTAGAGACCGCAATTTCCCTTCCCACGTAGTTAAAGATGCCCTCCAATGCATCTCATCCACATCCAGCACCTCCGCCCTCAGACCCCACCCCTCCAACCGTAACAAGGACAGAACGCCCCTGGTGCTCACCTTCTACCCTACCAACCTTCGCATAAATCAAATCGTCCGCCGACATTTCCGCCATTTCCAAACGGACCCCACCCCTTTCCGCCTTCCGCAAAGACCGTTCCCTCCGTGACTACCTGGTCAGGTCCACACCCCCCTACAACCCACCCTCACATCCTGGCACCTTCCCCTGCCACCGCAGGAATTGCAAAACCTGCGCCCACACCTCCTCCCTCACCTCCATCCAAAGCCCTAAAGGAGCCTTCCACATCCATCAAAATTTTACCTGTACATCCACCAATATCATTTATTGTATCTGTTGCTCCCAATGCGGTCTCCTCTACATTGGGGAGATTAGACGCCTCCTAGCAGAGCACTTTAGGGAACATCTCTGGGACACCCGCACTAATCAACCACACCGCACTGTGGCCCAACATTTCAACTCCCGCTCCCACTCTGCCGAGGACATGGAGGTCCTGGGCCTCCTTCAACGTCGCTCCCTCACCACCAGACCCCTGGAGGAAGAACGCCTATCTTCTGCCTCGGAACACTTCAACCCCAGGGTATTAATGTGGACTTCAACAGTTTCCTCATTTCCCTTCCCCCACCTCACCCTAGTTCCAAACTTCCAGCTCAGCACTGTCCCCATGACTTGTCCTACCTGCCATCTTCTTTTCCACCTATCCATTCCACCCTCCCCCCCCCGACCTATCACCTTCATCCCCTCCCCCACTCACCTATTGTGCTCTATGCTTCTTTCTCCTCACCCCCACCCTCCTCTCATTTATGTCTCCACCCTTCAGGCACTCTGCCTGTGTTTCTGATGAAGGGCTTTTGCCCGAAACGTCGATTTTACTGCTCCTCGGATGCTGCCTGCACTGCTGTGCTTTTCCAGCACCACTCTAATCTAGACTTTGGTTTCCAGCACCTGCAGTCATTGTTTTTACCAGTTGATCTTTGAGGGGTCCTGTTCTCTCCCTAGTTACCCTTTTGTCCTTAATATATTTGTAAAAACCCTTTGGATTCTCCTTAATTTTATTTGCCAAAGCTATTTCGTGTCCCCTTTCTGCCCTCCTGATTTCCCTCTTAAGTATAATCCTACTTCCTTTATACTCTTCTAAGGATTCATTCGATCTATCCTGCCTATACTTGACATATATGCTTTCTTCTTTTTCTTAACCAAGCCCTCAATTTCTTTAGTCATCCAGCATTCCCTATACCTACCAGCCTTCCCTTTCACCCTGACAGAAATATATTTTTTCTGGATTCTTGTCATCTCATTTAGAGTCATAGAGTCATACAGATGTACAGCATGGAAACAGACTCTTTGGTCCAACCCGTCCATGCCGACCAGCTATCCCAACCCAATCTAGTCCCACCTGCCAGCACCCTGCCCATATCCCTCCAAACCCTTCCTATTCATATACCCATCCAAATGCCTCTTAAATGTTGCAATTGTACCAGCGCTCACCACATCCTCTGGCAGCTTATTCCATACACGTACAACCCTCAGCATGAAAAAGTTGCGCCTTCTGTCTCTTTTATATCTTTCCCCTCTCATCCTAAACCTATGCCCTCTAGTTCTGGACTCCCCCACCCCAGGGAAAAGACTTTGTCTATTTACCCTATCCATGCCCCTCATCATTTTGTAAACCTCTATAAGGTCACCCCTCAGCCTCCGACACTCCAGGGAAAACAGCCCCAGCCTGTTCAACCCCTCCCTGTAGCTCAGATCCTCCAACCCTGGCAACATCCTTGTAAATCATTTCTGAACCCTTTCAAGTTTCACAACATCTTTCTGATACGAAGGAGACCAGAATTGCACACAATATTCCAACAGTGGCCTAACCAATGTCCTGTATAGCCACAACATGACTCCTAACTCCTGTACTCAATAGTCTGACCAATAAAGGAAAGCATGCCAAACGTCGCCTTCACTATCCTATCTACCTGCAACTCCACTTTCAAGGAGCTATGAACCTGCTCTCCAAGGTCTTTTTGTTCAGCAACACTCCCTAGGACCTTACCATTTAAGTGTATAAGTCCTGTTAAGATTTGCTTTCCCAAAATGCAGCACCTCGCATTTATCTGATTTAAACTCCATCTGCTACTTCTCAGCCCATTGGCCCATCTGGTCCAGATCCTATTGTAATCTGAGGTAACCCTCTTCGCTGTCCACTACACCTCCAATTTTGGTGTCATCTGCAAACTTACTAAATGTACCTCTTATGCTCGCATGACACAAAGTAGAGGGCCCAGCACCGATCCTTGTGGCACTCCATTGGTCACAGGCCTTCAGTCTGAAAAACAACCCTCCACCACCACCCTCTGTCTTCTACCTTTTGAGCCAGTTCTGTATCCAGATGGCTAGTTCTCCCTGTATTCCATGTGATCTAACCTTTCTAATCAGTCTCCCACGGTTAGATTTCACGGAATACAGGGAGAACTTGCCATTTGGATACAGAACTGGCTCAATGGTAGAATTCTGAAGGCTTCTCATTTTCCAGCCATCCCTTTACTTGCGAACCTCTGCCTCCAATCAGCTTTCGAAAGTTCTTGCCTAATACCATAAAAATTGGCCTATCTCCATTCTTGAACTTCAACTTTTAGATCTGGTCTATCCTTTTCCATCACTATATTAAAATGAATAGAATTATGGTTGTTGGCCCCAAAGTACTCCCCCACTGACACCTCAGTCACCTGCACTGCCTTATTTCCCAAGAGTAGGTCACGTTTTGCACCTTCTCTAGTAGGTACATCCACACACTGAATCAGAAAATTGTCTTGTACACACTTAAGAAATTCCTCTCCCTCTAAACCTTTAACACTATGGCAGTCCCAGTGTATGTTTGGAAAGTTAAAATCCCCTACCATAACTACCCTATTATTCTTACAGATAGCTGAGATCTCCTTACAAGTTTGTTTCTCAATTTCCCTCTGCCTACTGAGGGGTCTATAATACAATCCCAATAAGGTGATCATCCCTTTCTTATTTCTCAATTCTACCCAAATAACTTCCCCGGATGTATTTCCGGGAATATCCTCCCTTAGCACAGCTGTAATGCTATCCCTTATCAAAAATGCCACTCCCCCTCCTCTCTTGCCTCCCTTTCTATCCTTCCTGTAGTATTTGTATCCTGGAACATTAAGCTGCCAGTCCTGTCCATCCATGAGCCATGTTTCTGTAATTGCTATGATATCCCAGTCCCATGTTCCTAACCATGCCTTGAGTTCATCTGCTTTCCCTGTTAGGCCTCTTGCATTGAAATAAATGCAGTTTAATTTATTAGTCCTACCTTGTCCCTGCCTGCCCTGACTACTTGACTCACTTCTGTTCTCAACTGTACCCGTCTCAGATTGATCTCTTTCCTCACTATCTCCCTGGGTCCCACCCCCCCCACCTTACTAGTTTAAACCCTCCTGAGCAGTTCTGGCAAATTTCCCTGCCAGTATATTAGTCCCCTTCCAATTTAGGTGCAATCTGTCCTTCTTGTACAGATCACTTCTACCCCAAAAGAGATTCCAATGATCCAAAAATGTGAATCATTCTCCCATACACCAGCTCCTCAGCCATGCATTCATCTGTTCTATCCTCCTATTCCTGCCCTCACTAGCTCATAGCACTGGGAGTAATCCAGATATTACTACCCTTGAGGACCTCGTTTTTAAATTTCTGCCTAACTCTCTGTAATCTCCCTTCAGAATCTCAATCTTTTCTCTTTCTATATCGTTGGTATACAGGGTAGTTAAAAAAACATTTAGCTGCTTACCTTCATTGGTCAGTCCTTTGAGTATAGGAGTTAGGAAGTCATGTTGAGTTTGTACAGGACATTGGTGAGGCCTCTTCCAGAATACTGTGTCCAGTTCTGGATGTGCAGCTATGGGAAGGGTATTAGTGAGATGGAGAGGGATCAAAAGAGATTTACCATGATATTGCCAGGTATGGAAGGTTTGAGTTACAAAGAAAGTTTGGATAAGCTGGGACTTTTTTAACTGGAGCATGGAAGGTTGAGAAGCAACCTTATGGAAGTTTATAAAATAATGAGAGTATTGATAGGATTAATGGTTGTTGTCTTTTGCCTAGGATGTGTGGTTTCAAGACTAGGGGGCACATTTTAAGGTGAGAGGGGAGAGGTTTTAAAAAAAACACATGAGGGGTAAATTATTTACACAGAGGGTGGTTTGTGTGTGTGTGGAAATGGTAAATTACAATGTTTAAAAGGCATTTGGATAACTACATGAATAGGAAATGTTTGGGCAGAAATGGGCCAGGAGCAGGCAGGTGGGACTTGTTTAGTTTCGGATTATATTCGCAATGAAATGGTTGGACTGAGGTGTCTGTTTCCATGCTCTTTACGTGGGTTTTATGACTGTGTTTTGCCTCATGTTCCTGAAGATCTGCAGGTCAAGAATCAACCTGTTCATTCACATGAAGATTCACCGCAGAAACTCATGATCCAAAGTAGGAATGAACCTCGAATCACTGAAACAGCAGATGTCTGTGGGCCACTGTCTGACTGTGTTGCCCCTCATCATGGTTTACATGTTGCTTTTTTCATGTTGATTATACTTCAGTTGCTTTCACGTACACTTATATAAAGTAACATAGGATTCCTGCCCAAGTATATTCTTGTTATGAAGCATATTTGTAGCTGTTTGCTGGTGACTTAGCTTATCTCTTGAAACCATATTTCTAGTTGTTCTCTTGAAGAAGTGATCTGAATAGGTCCCGAGGTTAAGGAAAATTTAACTGTTGAAGGTGGTTTAAATTTATGATCCAACAATAAAACAAATTCTCTTTTGCTGACATATTGAAATCTCAAATCTGATGGCATTCTCAAAAATATCATATAATTAATGAAATCCAATCAGGTTTGAGCATGTCACTTTGGATATGTGACACATCCAGGCGTAACAGTGATTTTCCTACATCACAACTGGGTACCAGATGCACAGTTTTATGAAAGGTGAAGGTTACTTTACAGACAAGATACTGGTTACATTAGAGGGATTGAATATTTTCCCAGGTACTGATTTCTTGCTTGACACCATTTTCATTTTAAATGCATTCCAAGAATAATCTAGGTCAAAAAATGTCTTATTGTTCTATAGGCAAATTGTGAAACTGCAGTGAATGATGTTTCAAGATAAAATTTATAATGGGCTACAGCCATTAATATAATGGATGGAGATACCAGGATAAAGAATCGAGTATGATTGGAGCAAAGAATGTTCCACGTGTTCCAAAGAGGCTTGGGTCCATGCAAGTTTCCATAGCAACACTTCTCGCTTTCTCTAGGTACAGTGCATGAGAAGAGAGATTGGTTAAGAAAGAGCAAGTTCAACCAGGTACAGAAGTATATGGTAGATAGGTTGTGTTATTGTGCAAGGTTGTTGTTAAAAAAATGATGTTTGAACTGCTTTGACTAAAGGTCTTGTGTAATATTGTAGTAACTACTAGTAATGGTCACGATGCAAAATATTTGGACCATTTTCTACAGTGATGGAATGATAGGGGCACTGTGATTAGATTAGATTAGATTACTTACAGTGTGGAAACAGGCCCTTCGGCCCAACAAGTCCACACCGACCCGCCAAAGTGTAACCCACCCATACCGCTACATTTACCCCTTTACCTAACACTACGGGCAATTTAGCATGGCCAATTCACCTGACTTGCACATCTTTGTGACTGTGGGAGGAAACCGGAGCCCCCGGAGGAAACCCACGCAGACACGGGGAGAACGTGCAAACTCCACACAGTCAGTCGCCTGAGTCGGGAATTGAACCCGGGTCTCTGGCGCTGCGAGGCAGCAGTGCTAACCACTGTGCCACCGTGCCGCCCACCACGGTGTGCTTGAGGCTGCTTTGTTGTCTCGGTATTACAAGACCTACAACTAAATTGTGAGCTGATTGCAAACATAATAACAGTGCTTAATTGCAATCCTTTCTGTTTTCAGTTACATGTGTCTTCATTGAAATCTAGAGGTTATTGTGCAATCTTCAGTGGACAGAATAATTCCCAGCTGTTCATTGGTGACAGAACGAGAACAAGGATGAAGTATGTTAGAGTGACAAAATGTTTTGTGTGAATGACAGAATGATAGTTATTGTATTATCCCTTCCAGGATTAGTAATCTTTCAGATGTAGCAGATTACAGACATTAAACAGGGTGAGGTGAAAGAACTCTTCATTACCTTAGATCAGTATATATTCATTTTTATTTGGTAAAGATGCACAGGGAAGGCATTTGAAAAGACATAGGACGCAAGAAGCAAATACACGTACACAATCCTTTAACCAAAATCCTTGAGGCCAGTTGTTTTTCGGAATTTTTCAGATTTCAGAATAAATGATATTTTCACAGTGAAATAAAAGAAATTACCTAACAGCAGACACGCGTGTGAATAGTACGAGCACTGAGATACGATTGACACCTGCTAATGCTGGGCCACGCGCCATGTCAAATCTGAGTGACATGGTTCAAGTGGGTGTGGAGTTGGGTCACCCATTCATGCGCCAAAATGACACTCCACACTCAATGAGAAAATTTCAGAGATTTTCGGATTTTGGAATTTATGGCAAAGGATTGTGTACCTGTATCTGTTATACACTTTGAAAGAAAGCTGAAACAACTTGTGTTTATGTAGCACCATTTCCAACTATAGTACAACCTGAAGTGCTTTCCAGCCAGTAAAGTTTTTATTTATTCATGGCAGCTATATTTTCAAAATTACAACAATTTGTGCAGAGCAAGGTCTTGCAACAGTAGTGAGATATCTGACTAGATGATCTATTTTAGTGATGTGGCTGACTGATTTAATGTTCTCCAGCACATCGGGAGAATCTCTCTCTGCGGTATTACCATTATTGTGGCTACTGGCACTCATACTTTCTGCCACCTCTGCCAGTATATGGTCCAGATTAAGGATTGTTTGAGGTAGCTCAGTATTAGCAACTCTTCTTTGTCTACAATTCCCTATGGCCAGTTAAATGATGATGGCATGTAGAAGATGTCTTTACAGAAGAATCACTTGTATTATGTCCCATGGTCAGTATATCAATATACCTTAGAGAGACATGTTCATGAAGTTAGCACTATAATATAAGATGTGGCCTGAGGGTTTACAGGACCCATACTCCATCCTCCAATCACTTGAAGCATGACACTGTACTGGGAGCATGCTCTTCTGTTGTAATCCAATAGCTTAATATTAGCCCAAACCTGAGTACCTGAGGAATGTAATGTTTGCACAGAATAGTCAATTGTAATAAATGTTTGTAGGATTCTTCAATACCACAAAATCCACACGCAGTTTCTTATCTTAAGAGAAATAACATTAGTATTGCCACAGAGATAAAACACCCTATTGGAGGCAAATTTCACTCTGCACTGTTCTTGGTTAATAAGACAGCTTATTGCATGTTAGCAATATGCACAGCTACAAGTCAGGCATAACTATTAGCACTCTTGGGACCTGTTGAGAACATGTCTGCTCCCTTCAAGGCTCAGACAGACAGCATGTGACAGCAGATTAGGCGAAGCTCAATGTAGTATTAAAAATTAACTCTTTCAGAACCACTGTTTTGTGGAACATCCTGTTCTCATTCAAACTGTGTCTTTATGCTGAAATGAGAGAGCAGATGTGACCTTGGTTACCATCTCCTCTGAAGGACAGTAATGCTGACAGTGCAGCATTTGCTGGCTACTACCCGGAGTGTCATCTTGGACTCTGCACTGTCTCTGGTCAAGTCTCTGGCCACTGCTTTTTGTCTCTAACTGTTCAAACCCACTCCTGAGTCAGAAATGAGAGTCCTTTTGTGTGTCCAAGTCTGATATTTCTCTCCCATCTTATTAGATAATTTTATACTTTACCTAAACTTAAAGGAAGTTGTTCATTGGTTCGCTGATCTGGTTTATTTTCTTGCAAACGTTTGGTCTCCTTCCTGGGTGACAACTTCAGTGCAGTGTAGCCTCTGGATGAAGCATTGTTATTGTGATCTGCCCCCAGTTCTCTGGGTTCTCTGTGTTGTGGCGAGTGGTTCTATTTCCGGTTTTGTCCTGTTGTGGTCGGTAGACAGGGTCTATTTCAAAATATTTGTTTATGGAACCAGTTTATGAATCCAGGTCTCTAGGAATTCTTGAGCTTTTGTTTAGCCTGTCCTGGTATCATAACATTGTCCCAGTTGAATTGGTGTCCCTCATTGTCAGTGAAGCCTTGGAGAGGATTTAACTTGCAAAGCCACTGTGCTTTTTAGGGAATCAGTATATGTAATGTATTTTCACATTGTATTAATATCTAAAGAAATGATCATCCATCACTTAATGGTCAAAATACAGATTGTGGGGTGAATTAACAGAGTTTAAAGGGTACACGCAGCACATGAATATTAAAACAAACATTGATATATTATCATTTATCATTATATATTCACCCTTGAGCTCTAAAACAGGATAGGGTTTGCAGTATTTTGCTTAGTGACAGTTCATAACATTGCTAACAAGTGTAGCTAAGGCTGAGGTTCTGGATGTAAGTTTGCTCACTGAGCTGGAAGGTTCATTTTCAGATGTTCATCACCATACTAGGTAACATCATCAGTGAGCCTCTGGTGAAGCACTGGTGTTATGACCCACTTTCTATTCATATGTTTAAGTTTCCTTGGGCTGGTGATGTAATTTCCTGTTCTTTTTCTCAGAGCATGGTAGATGGAGTCCAAGTCAATGTGATTGTTGATAGAGTTCCGGTTGGAATGCCATGCTTCCAGGAATTCTTGCGTGGTCTCTGTTTGCCTTGTCCTAGGATGGATGTGTTGTCCCAGTTGAAGTGGTGTCCTTCATTATCTGTACGTAAGGATACTAGTGAGAGCGGGTTATGTCTTTTTATGGCTAGTTGATGTTCATGTATCCTGAACTCCGAGCCCTTTGAGAGAATTGTCGTTGTCCTCATCTTTCTTTTAAATGGGTGACCCATGGTTTTTAAAACACAACTAGTTCTAGATTCTATCACAAGAGGAAACATCATTCTCACAACAAGACAGTCAAGTCCCCTCAGGATTTTTTACGTTTCATTTAAGTCACCTCTAAACTCCAGAGGATACTGGAAAAGAGCTGTTGCTCGAGACGTCGACTGTCCTGTTCCTCAGATGCTGCCTGACCAGCTCTGCTTTTCCAGTGCCACGCGTTTTGACTCCAGAGGATACAGGCCTAGTGTGACTAGTCTTTCCTCATAAGGCTCATTCCTCTCATTCCAAGTATTAGTCAAATAAGCCTTCTCTGAACTGCTTCCAATGCATTTAAGATTCTTTTGTAAGTAAAATGACCAGTGCTGTGCACAAGTATTCCATTTCAGACTTGAAGGTATGGTAGCTAAATTTGTTAACAACAGAAGAATAGGTAGACAACTGAGTTGTGAAGAGGTCATATAACTGAAGCATAACTTCCCTATAAGCTAGGGGTGGCATGGTGGCTCAGTGGTTAGCACTGCTGCTTAACTGCACCAGTGTTCAATTCTACCCTCAGGCAACCGTCTGTGTGGAGTTTACACATTCTCCCTGTGTCTGTATGAGCTTCCTCTGGGTGCTCTGGTTTCCTCTCTCAGTCCAAAGATGTGCAGTTTAGGTGGATTGGCCATGGGAAATGCAGGGTCACAGGGATACTGGAGGGGGTGGATCTGGGTGGGGTGCTCTTTGGAGGGTCAGTGTGGACTCGATGGGCCACACTGTTGAGATTCTATGATACAACATTCTACTAGCTTTCCTGATTCCCTACTATATACTAACCTTCTGCAATTCATGCACTGGGACATTCAGATCTCTCTGCATCTCAGAGCTCTGCAATTTTTTACCTTTTTGATAATCTGCCATTTTTATTCTGACTGCCAAAATGGACAGTTCTACACTTTGCCACAGTATTCTCCATTTGCTAGATCTTTGCCAACTCACTTAAACTACTTATATCCCTTTGCAGGCTCCTTTGTCATTTCCGCAACTCTCTTTCCAACCTATTTTTGTGTCATCAAATTTAGCTACAACCGCTTTATCCAAATTATTTATATAAATAATAGTGTTAAGGCCTCAATACAACCCCTGTGGCACATCACTCATGACATCCTCCCAACCTAATAAAGATCTATTTATTCCTCATCTGTGATTCGTTAGCTAGCCAATCTTCTATCCATGCTCATACACTGGCCCCAACACTCTGAGCTTTTGGTTTCTGCAATAACCTTCGATGTGGCATCCTTCTGGAAATCACAGTACACTACATCCACTGTGTTTCCCTCTATCCACAGCACAAATTATTGTTTCAAAGAACACCAACAAATTAAAATTTAAAGTTTCAAGCAAAATACTTGTCAGAACTGAAGATCGAAATTTTGAATCTGAGCATGGGAAAAATTAAATAAGCAGGTAATTTAATGTCAGAGATACAATGGATAGGCTTAATGAAGTACATCGTGTTTAAAAGTAAAACAAGAAATTGCTAAATAGTGTAAGAGACTAACTTGGCAAAACAACCGGGAGGTTAGAAGCAAATATAGAAATAAATGCAAATTACCAAGGCTAAACAATTAAAATAAGACAGAGGTTAGTTGGTAAGCAATCGGAAAAGCTCACAATTGAATGTCCAGAGAAGGTTCACCTTTAAACATCATCCGCCATATTAAGGTTCATCCAGGTTCCATAGCTAGAAAAAACAGAATCAATCATTCGTTAAATTGAGACAATTATCAGAATGAGGCAGTGCGATAGATCACCAGCAATTAACTAGCTGACAGGGATTTTCATTGCCTCACGCATAAAACAGCACCAAATAACAACAGTGGGCGTTTATTGTGCGGTCTATGTATCGAAATGCCAGTGTTCAGTATGGTAGATTTTTTTGGGGCGTGTCTTTATTACTGTTGCCTGGTTAATTTCTAGTTTGTGTCTGCAGACGGTAGGAAGGGATGGGGAGAGATTTTTTAAAAAATTTTCGATCTAAAATTAGGTTTTATTATCACATGTACTCAAGTCCAGGGATGCAGTAGTACAGAGAAAAGTGTGCAAAGTCACACTTTTCAGCGCCATCTTAGGTATAAAGGTACTTGGATACAAAATGTTAGGTAAAAATTAGAAAAACAGAGTTAGAAGTTCTTCTAAATCAGAGAACAAAAGAGACAAAATAAAGGCAGATGGAGTATTTTGCATCAGTATTTACAGTGGGAAAGGATATGAAAGATATAGACTGTAGGGAAATAGATGGTGACATCTTGCAGAATGTACAGATTACACAGGAGGAAGTGCTGGATGTCTTGAAATGGGTAAAGGTGGATAAATCCCCAGGACCTGATCAGGTGTAACCTAGAACTCTGTGGGAAGCTAGAGAAGTGATTGCTGGGCCTCTTGCTGAGATATTTGTATCATCTATAGTCACAGGTGAGGTGCCGGAAGACTGGAGGTTGGCAAACGTGGTGCGACTATTTAAGAAGGGTGGTAAGGACAAGCCAGGGAACTGTAGACCAGTGAGCCTGATGTCGGTGGTGGGCAAGTTGTTGGAGGGAATCTTGAGGGACAGGATGTACATATATTTGGAAAGGCAAGGACTGATTAGGGATAGTCAACATGGCTTTTTGCATAGGAAATCATGTCTCACAAATTTGATTGAATTTTTTGAGGAAGTAACAAAAAGGATTGATGAAGGCAGAGCAGTAGATGTGATCTATATGGACTTCAGTAAGGTGTTCGACAAGGTTCCCCATGGGAGACTGGTGAGCAAGGTTGGATCTCATGGAATACAGGGATAATTAGCCATTTGGATACAGAACTAGCTCAAAAGGTAGAAGACAGAGGGTGGTGGTGGAGGGTTGTTTTTCAGTGGAGGCCTGTGAACAGTGGACTGCCACAAGGATCTCTACTTTTTGTCATTTGCATAAATGATTTTGATGCGAGCATAAGAGGTACAGTTAGTAAGTTTGCAGATTACACCAAAATTAGAGGTATAGTGGACAGCGAAGAGGGTTGCCTCATATTGCAACAGGATCTGGACCAGATGAGCCAATGGGCTGAGAAGTGGCAGATGGAGTTTAATTCAGATAAATGCGAGGTGCTGCATTTTGGGAAAGAAAATCTTAGCAGGACTTACACACTTAATGGTAAGGTCGTAGGGAGTGTTGCTGAACAAAGAGACCTTGGAGTGCAGGTTCATAGTTCATTGAAAGTGGAGTCGCAGGTAGATGGGATGGTGAAGAAGGTGTTTGGTATGCTTTCCTTTATTAGTCAGAGTATTGAGTACAGGAGTTGGGAGGTCATGTTGCGGCTGTACAGGACATTGGCTAGGCCACTGTTGGAATATTGCGTGCAGTTCTGATCTCCTTTGTATCGGAAAGATGTTATGAAACTTGAAAGAGTTCAGAAAAGATTTACAAGGATGTTGCCAGGGTTGGAGGATTTGAGCTATAGAGAGAGGCTGGACAGGCTAGGGCTGTTTTCCCTGGAGCATTGGAGGCTGAGGGGTGACCTTATAGAGGTTTACAAAATGATGAGGGGCATGGATAGGATAAATAGGCAAAGTCTTTTCCCTGGGGTCGGGGAGTCCAGAACCAGAGGGCATAGGTTTAGGGTGAGAGGGGAAAGATATAAAAGAGACCTAAGGGGCAACCTTTTCACGCAGAGGATGGTATGGGTATGGAATGAGTTGCCAGAGGAAGTGGTGGAGGCTGGTACAATTGCAACATTTAAGAGGCACTTGGATGTGTATATAAATAGGAAGGGTTTGGAGGGATATGGGCCGGGTGCTGTCAGATGGGACTAGATTGGGTTGGGATATCTGGTCGGCATGGACGGGTTGGACTAAAGGGTCTGTTTCCATGCTGTACATTTCTGAGACTCTATGACGAGAATGCACTGGGTTGCACTTTGAGGCCAGAAGTCCCTTGAGTGTGCGCTGGGCTTAACTATGAGGCTGATAGTCCCTTGAGTTTACACTGGGGTGTTACGTTGAAACTGGGAGTCCTTCGAATCCACGCTGGGCTTCAATGTGGGGCCGGGAGTCCCTTGAGTCCACACTGAGCTTCACCTTGAGGAGGGGAGTCCCTCGAATCCGCAGTGGGCTTCACCTTGAGGCCAGGAGCCCCTCGGGTCCGCGCTGGGCTTCACCTTGAGGAGAGGAGTCCCTCGAGTCTGCACTGAGCTTCACCTTGAGGTCGGGAGTCCCTCAAGTCCGCACTGGGCTTCACCTTGAGGCCGGGAGTCCCTCGAGTCTGTGCTGGGCTTCACCTTGAGGAGGGGAGTCCCTTGGGTCTGCACTGAGCTTCACCTTGAGGCCGGGAGTCCCTCGAGTCTGCACTGAGCTTCACCTTGAGGCTAGGAGTCCCTAGGGTCCACACTGGGCTTCACCTTGAGGAGGGGAGTCCCTCGGGTCTGCACTGAGCTTCACCTTGAGGAGGGGAGTCCCTCGGGTCTGCACTGAGCTTCACCTTGAGGAGGGAAGTCCTTCGAGTCTGTGCTGGGCTTCACCTTGAGGAGGGGAGTCCCTTGGGTCCGCACTGAGCTTCACCTTGAGGCCAGGGTTCTCTTGAGTCCGCGCTGGGCTTCACCTTGATGCCGGGAGTCCCTCGGGTCCGTGCTGGGCTTCACCTTGATGCCGGGAGTCCCTCGGGTCCGTGCTGGGCTTCGTGTTGAAACTGCGGGACCTTTGAGTCTGCGCTCAGCTAACTCACCGCCATAGATTTCCTCCGAGGTTTGGAAGTAGAAAAAAAAATCATGATAAGACAAAAAAAAAAGAAACAGACAGCCGAGTAGCTCCAGCTCAGGGGCCCTACTCTGCTGCAGCATTGAAAACAATATTTTGTGCTATCCTTGTAATTAAAGGCAATAACCAAGGAAAGCAAAACAAATGGTGAGGCATGGAATAGAGTCCATTGGTTCCAATGAGTTCCACAGATTCACCACCCTCTGGCAGAAGAAATTTCTCCTCATCTCATTTCTAAAGGCTTGTCCCTTCACTCTAAGGCTGTGTCCTTGTGCCTTAGTGTCTCCAACTAGAGGAAAACCTAGCTTCCAGGTCCCTCTATATTCTGTTTGTTTCAATGATATCCCTCATCATCTTTTTAAACTGTGTTGAGTATAAATCCATAGTCCTCAATCCCTCTTCATATGAAAGCTGAGGAACATTCTTGTAAATGTCTTGTGGATCCAAAAACGTCAGCACATCCTTCCTTAGATATGATGCCAAAAAGTGCTCTCAATATTCTAAATGCAGTCTGACCAGAACCTCATACAGTCTCAGCAGTACATCCCTGCTCTTGTATTCTCGCTCTCTCAAACTAAATGTTAGCATTGCATTTGACTTCCTATCTGCCAATTGAAGCTGCATGTTAACTTTAAAAGAATCCAGAATTAGGACTCCCAAGTTCTTTTGTGCATCAGATTTCCAAATCCTTTCCCCATTTAGAAAATAGTCTAAGCCTGTATTTTAACTACCAAAATGTATAACCTTAAACATTCCTACACTGTATTTTATCTGTCACTTCTTTTTCACTCTCCTAGCCTGTCCAAGACTTTCTGCAGGCTCCCTGCTTCCTCAACATTTCCTGTCCCTACACCTACCTTTGTGTCATCTGTAAACTTAGCAACAATGCCCTCAGTTCCTTTATCCAGATTATTAATGTGTGATGTCAATAATTGTGGTCCTGATACTGACCCCTGCAGAACTCCACTAGTCCCTGGTTGCCATCGTGAAAAAAAACCCTTCTCCCCATTCTCTACCTCTGCCAGTCAGCCAATCCTCTGTCCATGCAAAACACCTTGGTCCTAACACAATGGTCATTTCTTATTTAGCCGCCTCCTGTCCAAGACCTTCCGAAAATCCAAATCGGTATTGTCCACTGGCTCTCCTTTGTTTAATTTGCTCATTGCTTCTCTTACCAACAACTGAGGTCAGTCTAACTAGCCTATAGTTTCCTGTCTTCTGCCTCTCTCACTTCTTAAACATTAGCCATTTTCCAGTCCCCTGGAACCCTCCCTGACTCCAGTGATTCCTGAAAGATCCTCAGCTATCTCCTTCAGAACTCTGGGCTATAGTCCATCTAGTTTGGGTAATTTATTCACCTTCAGACATTTCAGCTTCCCCATCATCTGCTCTGTAGTGATGCCCTCTACACTCAGCCCTTCCCCGGCTCTCTTGAAGTCCTTCCCCCAAAATCACGATCTTGAAATAAAGCTGTTGCCCAAAGAGAGCTATCCCCTTTGTATTTGGTGGTGCCATTAAGGAGATTGTGAATTACCTTCCTGGAGTCTCAGGATTCTGGAAGACTAAAAAAAATGCTGGAAGTTGATTTAGACAGGTTGATTGAAGGGATAAATACAGGCAGATGCAGTACAACATGGCTCTGTGTCATTGTATAATTTAGTATGAAAACAGAAAGGAAGAATATTATTAAATGGTGATATATTGGGATGAATGTACAAAGAGGTCTGGGTATACTTCTATATCAGTCAGTTAAAGTGTGCAGCAAGCAGTTCGGAAGGTAAGTGGTGTGTTGGCCTTCATTTCAAGAGGATTTGAGTTCAGAAGTAGAGATTAGATTACATTACAGTGTGGAAACAGGCCCTTCGGCCCAACATGTCCACACCGACCCGCCGAAGCGCAACCCACCCATACCCCTACATTTACCCCTTACCTAACACTACGGGCAATTTACCATGGCCAATTCACCTGACCTGCACATCTTTGGACTGTGGGAGGAAACCGGAGCACCCGGAGGAAACCCACGCAGACACGGGGAGAATGTGCAAACTCCACACAGTCAGTCGCCTGAGGCGGGAATTGAACCCGGGTCTCAGGCGCTGTGAGGCAGCAGTGCTAACCACTGTGCCACCGTGCCGCCCACGATGTTTTACTGCAATCATACAGTACCTTGGTGAGACTACATCTGGAGTTTTGCATGCAGTTTTAGTCTCCCTACCTAAAAAAAAATACACTTGCAAAAGATGGAGTGCAGTGGAGGTTCACTTAGCTGATACCAAAGATGGCAGGACTGTTGCATGAGGAGATAGTGGTTCAGCTGGGTGTGTATTCACTAGAATTTAGAAAAGTGAGAGGGGATCTGATTGAGACGTATAAAATTCTACTAGGGCTTGACTGACTAAATGCAGGAAGGATATTTTCCCCTGGTTGAGTCTAGAACCAGGGACACCATCTTGGAACACAGGGTAAACCATTTATGACTGAGATAAGGAAAGATTTCTTCACTCAAAGGGTAGTGAACCTAGGAATTTTCTACCCCAGAAGGCTGAGAGGCCAAGCCACTGAACATATTCAAGAAAGAAAGAGATAAATTTTTATATTTTAAAGGCATCAAGAGGTATGGACAGAAAATGGAAATAGAGGATCAGCCACATTCAAATTGAACGGTGGAACGGGCTCAAAGGGCCAAATGGCCTACATTTCCTCTTAGTTTCAATGTTTCTATGATAGTTATTTTCAATATTAAATGTTACAATGGGAGATACACAATTGGTGATATTTTGTAGTTATAGTGGATTGTCTGAAATTGTGCAATCTGCCTACCAGCCTGCACAAAAGAAAGACCGTAATGCTTGAACTTACAGCTTTATTTCTTCATTTCCTGCTTAAAACTAAGAAGGTGTCACTGTACTACAATTACTGCAATGTTTAACTTTTAACTTGGTGCTTCCTTTTTACCTTGCTCTTAAGATTCTGTGCCTAGGTACTTGTACCTAAGATGGCAGCTTGTGTGGTGACATTATACACTTTTCACTGTATTCCTACACTTTGTACTTGAGTACACATGACAATAAAACCAAATCAAATTTTTCAAAATGCTTTTTTTTTTCAGCTGCTATTTCCCCCCAAGTAGCTGTTATTTATAATATCCTATGTAAAGGTTTGGCCCAAACTTTAATAATCTAAAACATTGTACATTTTGCAATAATGTTATTGCCTTATTAAATTTATACAGTATCTTTCAATATATTGATTCAAAGATTTTATTTGAAAGTCTCAGCTTTTCTTAGCGTTAGGCTTGATTTGATGCATGTTACTCAGAGTTGTGACATATCCAAGTAGAGAATGGAAGGAAAAGATTGTCTTTCTTTCTTCTGTTATTTTCATTTTTTTAAAAAAAACTTGAAGCAGTTAGTTATTGTTGCTTGTATTTTGTTTTCAGAAAATGTCAGTTGTGAATACCTGTGAAACAGAAATTTTACTTCTACATTTATGAAGCAGAGAGAAATACATGGAGAATGTCACATGTCTAAAACATTAGACAAACAATTTTTATAGTTTGATTCTTTTGCTTTCTATTAAAATACGGACTAAAGCTGTTCTTGGTGGAGGGGCGGGGACAGTAGCTTTGGAGTTGGTGGGCAAGGGAAGGTGAAAACTGGCTCTGGTTTTTTGACAGCTTTCCTTTGGCTGATTTGAGTTAGAGTCATAGAGAGTGGATCAAGGTTTAATAATGAAGTGAGTAGACAGATCAAATGGGTTATTTAAAGACAAAGTGTTCGGAATGGGATTGAGGGGATGATCGGCACAGGACTGGATAGGTGAAGGGATAAGTAATACAGGTGAACTGAAGGTGAGTGTGATTGAAGCATGGAATTGGAAAGAATCCAGTAAAGGCTCTTCCCCAGATCCGACAGTTCAGCTCTCTGGTACACAACACACTACCACCTCCCATCTAACTGTTGGAGAAGGGAGACATAAAATTGGATAGTGAGAGAAGCAAGACAAGATTGCAAAGTAGTTGCAGAGAGAAAGGGAGACAGACAGATGATGGCCTAGTGGTATTATCGCTGGACTATTAATCCAGAAATTTATCTAACCTTCTAGGGACCCGGGTTCAAATCCTGCCACAGCAGATGATAGAATTTGAATTCGATCCCGAATCTCGAATTAAGGGTCTAATGATGACCATGAAAGCATTGTTAATTTTCAGAAAAACCCCAACTAATGCCCTTTGGTGAAGGAAGTTTGCCATCATTACCTGGTCTGGCCTACATGTGACTCCAGGCACACGGCAATGTAGTTGACTCTTAACTGCCTTCTGGGCAATTAGGGATTGGTACTAAATGCTGGCCTAGCCAGAGATGCTGTCATCCCATGAGTGAATTTAAAACAAAGAGAGAAACCACTCAGAATAATGCAGAGACTCTGAGAGATGGAAAGTGACCATACTCTCCTACTTACTAAATAAAAAAAACAAAAGAACTGTGGATGCTGGAAATGCTGACAGAGAAACACAAATTGTTGGAAAATCCTAGCAGGTCTGGCAACATTCTTGGAGAGAAATCGGAGTTAAATATTTTCAGTCCAGCAATGCATCCTGTTCTGAAGGTCACTGGAGTGGAAACGTTAACTCTGACTTCGCTCCACTGATACTGCCGGAACAGCTGAGATTTTCTAGCAATTTGTGTTTTTGTATCTCCTATTTACTGTGGCCAATGCCTTTGGTAATTAGCTAGAGATATAGTATTTGCAAATTAAAAGTATAATATATGTAGTATTATTGTATCTCTGAAGAAATATTTTATAAGGATCTGCTGTTTTAAGTATGGGAGTATGTATATTTTCTGACTAACATACATTTTGCGTGCGAATTATGTACAGTTTACATTGTTTACTTAGGTGTTGAATTTTGTGGTTGAGGCTAATGCAACTGCACTTGGTGCTAATCTTGAAGAAAGTTGCCCACAAGGATGTAGTGATCTCTGGGATGTGATTTTCTTTTTTTGTTACAGCAGTTTAAATTGGGCACCAACTCAAGGGCATTTCCAGGTGTCTAATTACAATGATGAGCTAACAGGGCAGACATCCAATCACATTGAAGAATTCTCACCAGTGGAAGGTCAGAAAGTTTAAATGGATTTTTAATTTATATTTTCAATATGGTTGGAATAAAATAGAAACTAATATTTTCATAAAAACACTTTAACAATTATTTTTAGAGTAGTTATATAGTGCTTTTAATGTAATACAATTCCCCTGTCAGTCTTACAGGATCTTTATTAAATAAAATACAAAACCATGGAGATAATCCCCTCCAAGCCACTCATCATCCTGAGTTTGAAATATATTGCCATTCCTTGGGTGTGACTGGATCGAAATCCTGGAGTTCCCTCCCTAACGGTATTGTGAGTCTACCCACACACACGGACTCCACCGATTCAAGAAGGCAGCTCACCACCACTTTCCAGGGATCTGTAATAAATGATGGCCCAGCCAGCAATTCCCGCATCCCATGAATGGAGTTAAGACATTGATTTTATTTTTTTTTTAAATCGGAGGAAAGTATATTTTAAAGGTGATGCTGTGTTTGTAGGATCATTTTGGAGCTTAGACAGCTGAGGACACAATGGTGGATCATAAAAAGACTGCATAATCTCAAACTGTTGCCAAAGTGAGGGAAATGCTCAGTTTCGAGGGAATGGAGTTTGGAGAAGGGACCAAAAGCAGCTGTCACAGTTTGTCCAATAATTATTTGGAAAAATGTTTGCTAATTCCATATTAGATGTCAGGAAAGCAGTCTGATAGTTTAGCAACAGTGGAGGAATTGAAGGAGGTGATGTAAATAGAACGGTTGAAAGCAAATTACTGTGGATGCTGGAATCTGAAACCAAAAGAGAAAATGCTGGAAAATCTCAGCAGGTCAGCAGAGCTTTGGCAAAGGGTCAGTTAGACTCGAAACGTCAGCTCTTTTCTCTCCTTACAGATGCTGCCAGACCTGCTGAGATTTTCCAGCATTTTCTCTTTTGGTAAGTAGAAGGGTTGATGTTTTGTCCATTCATTGATTGCTTAGAGAATTTACTTTATGGGAACCTCAATAACGCACTCTGTGGAGAACCATAAATTTGGAGATGCCAGTGTTGGACTGGGGTGTACAAAGTTAAAAATCTCACAACACCAGGTTATAGTCCAACAGGTTTTATTGGAAGCACTAGCTTTCGGAGCACTGCTCCTTCATCAGATGATTGTGGAGAAAACCACCTTTATCAGGGCTAGTGCTTCCTAAAAACCTGTTGGACTATAACTTGGTGTTGTGAGATTTTTAACTTTGAGAACCATAGAGTCATCCATTGATTGTCCACATGAAACTATATATATATGAACACGCAAAGTTACATTCAGCTTCAGTGCAGTAATAATGGTGAATGTTACCCTCAGTGCTGTCACCATCACAGAATGTGGGTCAATATGATATCCTTTTCAGCTGCTGGAAATGTGTGGCTGGAAAAGCGCAGCAGGTCAGGCAGCATCCAGGGAACAGGAGAATCGACGTTTCGGGCATAAGCCCTTCTTCAGGAATGGTGAGGGAACTCCAGGATTTTGATCCAGTCACACCCAAGGAATGGCAATATATTTCAAACTCAGGATGATGAGTGGCTTGGAGGGGATTATCTCCATGGTTTTGTATTTTATTTAATAAGCCCTTCTTCAGGAATTCCTGAAGAAGGGCTTATGCCCGAAACGTCGATTCTCCTGTTCCCTGGATGCTGCCTGACCTGCTGCGCTTTTCCAGCAACATATTTCCAGCTCTGATCTCCAGCATCTGCAGACCTCACTTTCTCCTCAATGATATCCTTTTCACCCTACTGGGTATTTTTTCAGGTTCTAGGTTCTATGCGCTTACTCAGACTTATTAGAGAAGTGTATTTTTTGCTGCCTTAATATGCTGCTTTAAAGTAGTGTCTAATTAAAATACGACCTTTATATTTCACCCAAATAATGAGTATTTTCTATATCCTTCATAAATTAAATTTATTGGTAATAATTGGGAATTATTTTGCTGCAGCCTTTATTTGTTCCCTTCATATGGATGTGCTTTGTTTCTGCAAACTCACTTTACACAAGCCAAATAATTAACTTTTTAAAAAAATATAACTGCAGATCACAGCTTGTTTTGAAAGGCTGCAATTTAAAACTCCTAAACTGCTTTGGGTTGGAAGATTCCCCATGTGGATTAATAATGGCTTCTGGGTGAGGAGAGGATAGATTTTGTCTTTGCTGTCTGTAAAATAATTTATCAGATTGCACACCATTAATTAACTACAGCTGTCTGATTTTCATTCCATTGATTTTCACCATGAAGTTGAAAATCTGTTGCGATATTTCAAATAGAGCTGAGACTTTGAGGAATATACTAGGCTTATTTGGTAAATTGAAGTGACATAAATAATTAGTACTCTCTAGGCTAAACCTTTGAGAAGTTCTTGCATTTCCTTTTAAGAAAAATATGATTAGCCACGTCTACATCCCCGTGGCATGGTGGCTCAGTGGTTATCACTGCTGCCTCACAGTGCCAGGGACCTGGGTTTGATTTCACCCTTGGGCAACTGTCTGTGTGGAATTTACACATTCTCCCCGTGTCTGTATGGGTTTCCTCTGGGTTGTTTGGTTTCCTCTCACAGTCCAGAAGTGTGCAGGTAGACTGGCCACTCTAAATTGTTCATAATGTCCAGTGATGTGCAGGTTAGGTGGATTCACTCTGCAGTTTGAGAGGGAGAAAATTGAGTCAGATGTAACAGTATTACAACTGAATAAAGGTGACTCCAAAATATGAGGAACTGGCCTGAGTTGATTGAAGGGAAGATTGTGGAACAGCAATGGCAGGAATTCCTGGGTATAATTTGAGAGGCACAGCAGAAATTCATCCCAAGGATGAAAAAAAACATATAAAGGAGAGGGTGAGGCAAGATGAGGGTGACCGGGGGTTGGGGGGAAGAGGATGATATGAGATTAAGCGAGCTGTTCACATGAAAGAAGGTGGCAAGATTTTTTTTCAATATCTAAAATGGAAGAGAGAAGTACGAGTAGACATTGGACAACTGGAAAATGAGGCTGGAGAAGTTGCAATGGGGAACAAAGAAATGGCAGAGGAACTTGGTTTAAAGCGGCATCTTCCTTTTTTAGTCCATAAAGAGTATTCAAAAATGGTGACTTTATATGAATATGCAGAATATTTACAGTTGATAGACAGCAGTGTATTTAATCATCATTTAGAGACTGTTAACTTTCCAGATCTCTTCCCTGGCAACTTTACAAGAATTGCCTTGAAATATTTTGAATTACACAGAAGTTTCTGGTCAGACGAAGACCATGAGGCCTGGCAAGTCTTTGGCGGTATTGGTGTTCCAGAAGAACTTCTTTCTATCTTACTTCAACTTCAACAAATTCTGTCAACATACCCTCTGTGCCAGAAGAAGTGGTGGAGGCTGGTACAATTAGAAGATTTAAAAGACATCTGGATGGATATATGAACAGGAATGGTTTAGAGGGATATGGGCTGGGTGCTCGCAAATGGGACTAGATTTATTTAGAATATCTGGTCAGCCTGAATGAGTTGTTTCTTTAATATGAAAGGGCAAAATGTGGCAGTGCAGACTTGGAGGGCCAAACAGCCTATTCCTGTGCTGTATTGTTCTTTGTTCTTTTGTTCTTTGACTCTCTGACTCTGTTCTTGCCTTTCAATTTGCTGTTCCTGCTATGAAGAAAGAATTAAGCAGTACCTGTTATAAATCCCTGTTCCAACACTTGGAGTGTAATAACTGTTATATTATTACTGTCATGTATTTTCACAAAGTCTTCCCATACAATGGCGCAAATTTTCCACTGGCCACATAGTTGACATCCCAGTGTAGATGAGAGTGTAAGGAATCCCCATCGAAAAACACTCTGAAGGAATTGTCCAGGAAACTGACATTTCCACCAGACAACACCTGGAACCATCTGAAAGTCTCTGTTTAATTGGAATATTTGGATGCTTCATATGAAATTAAGTGATATGGTTATGATGGAAAAGTTAGACTATTAAGCACATTGGCTAACTACTGAGTAACTATTGAAATGACTCCACGCTTAGCTCACCAACAATCAATTACACCTCGACAGACCCCCCAAAGCCCACCAGACCCTGTCTTAAACCCTTGCTCTCGCTCGCTCTCGCTCTCGCTCGCTCTCGCTCTCGCTTGCTCTCGCTCACGCTCGCTCTCGCTCGCTCTCTCGCTCACTCTCTCTCTCGCTCACTCTCTCTCTCTCGCTCACTCTCTCTCTCTCTCGCTCACTCTCTCTCTCTCTCACTCTCTCTCTCGCTCACTCTCTCTCTCGCTCACTCTCTCTCTCGCTCACTCTCTCTCTCGCTCACTCTCTCTCTCGCTCTCTCTCTCTCTCTCTCTCTCTCTCTCGCTCTCTCGCTCTCTCGCTCTCTCTCGCTCTCTCGCTCTCTCTCTCTCTCTCTCGCTCTCTCTCTCTCTCTCGCTCACTCTCGCTCGCTCTCTCTCTCTCTCGCTCACTCTCTCTCTCTCTCGCTCACTCTCTCTCTCTCTCTCGCTCACTCTCTCTCTCTCGCTCACTCTCTCTCGCTCTCTCGCTCACTCTCGCTCGCTCGCTCTCTCGCTCACGCTCGCTCGCTCGCTCGCTCTCTCTCTCGCTCACGCTCTCTCTCTCTCTCTCGCTCACTCTCTCTCTCGCTCACTCTCTCTCTCTCTCTCGCTCGCTCTCTCGCTCGCTCGCTCTCTCGCTCGCTCACTCTCTCTCTCTCGCTCACTCTCTCTCTCTCGCTCACTCTCTCTCTCTCGCTCACTCTCTCTCTCTCGCTCACTCTCTCTCTCTCGCTCACTCTCTCTCTCGCTCGCTCTCCACCCTTGGGGACCTGGCACAACTGTCCCTCTCCCCATGGCAAGGTCCAATCTGCTCTGGTCTCTCTGCCCCTCTTCTAAGTGCTGGGAAAGAAGAGGGTGAGGTGTGATTCGCCTTTCTTTGACAACTAGCTGTCAGAATTGAAGGACAGTTCTGCATTTCTGAGAGGGGCCTTACTGGAATTTACTGTCAGAAATGTGGGGCTGCCTTCTTTTCTTTTAAAGAAGAGGGCCTGAGTGGCAGTCCCATGTGGATTGCCATTTCTTGAAAAATCCAGTCCAATGTTTCTTGCTTGACTGAGTTTTAAGCAGCCTGTCCCCGACAACAAGACATTTGGGAAGGGATGGTTCAGTCGTGAACATGTTGCTTAGCTTTGTGTCATAGAATACCAATCTAAACTATCTTGTTGGTAACTACAGTATTTTCAGTGTTCTTTGTTATTGTAATTTATCCTCCAATTATTTACTGTTAACAATAAACTATCACTACTTTTTAAAACTTATTCATCACACAATAATATTGCAGTGCCATATTCTATAGTCTGAAATTACTCTTCTATTATTCCTGAGAGCGTTAATATTGGAATTGTGAAGGTTAAATGAAACTTGTGTTTTTCAAGGAAAGTGCTGCATAAATATCTCGATTTTGTTTTTGGATATCATAAGCCTGTGCTGCTGCCCATTGATTTACTTTGGCTTGTATACATTTAGCACCTCTTGGAAAATCTCGTTGTGTCATCCTTTTGAGGCTGATGATTGGCATTATACTGACAACAAATAAGATTAGATTAGATTACTTACAGTGTGGAAACAGGCCCTTCGGCCCAACAAGTCCACACCGCCCCGCCGAAGCGCAACCCACTCATACCCCTACATTTACCCCTTACCTAACACTACGGGCAATTTAGCATGGCCAATTCACCTGACCTGCATATCTTTGGACTGTGGGAGGAAACCGGAGCACCCGGAGGAAACCTACGCAGACACGGGGAGAACGTGCAAACTCCACACAGTCAGTCGCCTGAGGCGGGTATTGAACCCGGGTCTCTGGCGCTGTGAGGCAGCAGTGCTAACCACTGTGCCACCGTGCCGCCCACCGTGCCGATCCTTAGCTCTAAATGAGCTATGTTGCCTGATTTTTCTTTGCAAACGTGAAGCTTGTTTTAATTTGAGCACTTTCTTGATTAGTGCACAGTTCACTTAAATATGAAGACATTTAAGGATTCAATCATTTTACGTTACCAAATGCACACTTTGCAAGCTGTCTAATGGAATGAAATTAATGCTTGGAATGTCTCCAAATTCATGCAGTGTGTCTCTGGGGAGGGATTAAATATTTATGATGAGTGTTTGTAGTGAAATTCACGTGGAGGTTCCTACAGCTTGTTCTTTTGCTTTTTTTTGTTCTTCTGCGTACTGTTGCCTTACATTGGATTGTGTAAGATTTTACTTGACTGATAGGAGTAAAATGACATTTAGTATCAGACTCATTCCAAAGACTTCAAAACATAATTATATTTGTTTAATATTAAAATGCAATAGTTCAAGTTGACAGTCAACACCCAGGCTCAGTAATAAATACAACATAAGCTAATGCTTCATAATCTGAATCTACATTGTAGCTCAAAATAGATAACAAATCTCCAAATGTGATTCTTGTAGTAAAGCAAAGCTGCAAAGGAGTGCTTCATGATGATTCAGTGCTACTATCATGGACTTCTAGATTAAAAGAAAATTGTTCCAAGTGTCACTTTGGACAGGTTTTTATAATTTGGACATGCACACAGCAAGGAGCCCAGCAGCTGAACAGAAATCTGAGAGTTTTTGTGGTGGGTTTAATCCTGGTTCAATCATGGCAACAGGCTACTTCAGGGCTTTCTGAACAACTACAGCAGGTGGGTGTGATCACCAGCTGTACGCTGCTTGTGTGTGGATGCGCAGCAATCCAAACTTTGCAGGCCATTCACAAGTTTCCCCTTCTAAATACTGCATGTGTGTGGTGTTGCAAAAAATACGAAACACGCTATGCCCGCTGAGGCCTTCTATTCCATAGCTAAACAACATCCAAGCTACAAACGGTCCTCTCTTCAGTTGTTAAGTCTTTTTTGAACTTGGAGATTTTTTTCCTTGCCTGCAGTTACCTTTTCTTTCCCTTTTATTTGTTTTCTTCAGCCTCAGAAGGTTACATTTTAGTAACATGTGCCTAACTCTCACTAGTGACAACATATTATCATCCTTTCACTTTACAAAACTGATTCAGGAATTTTTATGTCATTAACACAAGATGAAATTCAGCTTAATCCACATTCAGTTATAAATTCACAAACATACACAGCACAGAAACAGACCCTTCATTCCAACTTGTCCATGCTGACCAGATATCCTAAATTAATCTAGTCCCGTTTGCTAGCATTTGGCCCAAACCCCTCTAAACCTTTCTGTTCATACACCCAAATAGATGCCTTTTAAATGTTGTAATTGTACCAGTCTCCACCACTTCCTCTGGCAGCTCATTCCATACACCCTCTGCGTGAAATATTGCTCCTTTGGTCCATTTTAAATCTTTCCCTACTCACCGTAAACCTATGCCCTCTACTTCTGGACTCTCGCACCCCAGGGAGAGAGCCTTGTTTACTTACCCTATCCATGATGCTCATGATTTTATAAACCTCCATAAGGTCACCCCTTGTACTCTGACACTCCAGGGGATATAGCCCCAGCCTATTCAGCCTCTCCCTATAGCTCAAACCCTCCAACCCTGGCAATATCCTTGTAAATCTTTTCTGCACCCTTTCAAGTTTCACAACATCTTTCCTATAGCAGGGAGACCAGAATTGCACGCAGTATTCCAATATTGGCCTAAACAATATCCTGTACAGCTGCAACATGACCTCCCAACCCCTATACTCAATGCACTGACCAATAAAGACATGCATACCAAACACCTTCACTATCCTATTTACCTACGACTCCACTTTCAAGGAGCTATGAACCTGCACTCCAAGGTCTCTTTGTTTGGTAACACTCCCCAGGTCCTTACCATTGAGTGTATAAGTCCTGCCTTGATTTGCCTTTCCAAAGTACAGAACCTCACATTTAACTAAATTAAACTCCATTTGCCATTCCTCAGCCCATTGGCCCATCTGATCAAGGTCTACTTTGAGGTACCCTTTGCTGTCCACTCCACCTCCAATTTTGGTGTCATCGGCAAACTTACTAACTGTACCTCCTATGTCCCATCCAAATCATTTATATAAATGAGGAAAAGCAGTGGACCCAGCACTGATCCTTGTGGCACACTGCTAGTCACAGGCCTCCAGTCTGAAAAGCAACCCTCCACCACCACCCTCTGTCTTTTATCTTCAAGCAAGTTCTGGATCCAAATAGCTAGTTCTCCCTCTATTCATGCCTAACCTTGCTAACTAGTCTACCATAAAGAACCTTGTTGAACAGCTGACTGAAGTCCAGTTAACCTTGATAACATTAGCAACATGTTACTGATTTCAGAGGCTGGCTTTTATGAGGAGCCATGTTCTCCACCCTCCCTGATTGTTGGCCAGGAGCCTGTTCTTGAAATTAACAGTACCACCACAGCCATTCTATACTTGCCAGGATGTCAGTTGGCTCAGGGTGAGATCTCCACCCCCATCTCTGAGCTCATAAATGGCATGTCCAAGTTGTGGCCATCTTTTGGGAATCCCAACAGTTTCCAAACGAGAGGACTTCACAGATGCTCGACTGAAGATATTGCTAGATGTCTTAGTGCCCAGGAGTCTTGGCTGACCAGTAATAAAGTTGTAAAACAAAATTTCACACTTTTTATTCAACAATCACTGTATTCATTAAACATTGAGTGCAGATTGGTTTTTATATTTTGTGCAAGTTGAATTTTTGTTGTGTCTGCATCATGCAAAATGAGTTCTTTATCTTAAGGTTTTTGAACATTTGTGCATAAAGACTAAAGGAGATTATTACTTAAAATGTGATTCAAAATAACTTTAGAACATAGAATGTTAAAGCATAGTACAGGCCCTTTGACCCTCGATGTTGCGCTGACCAGTGAAATGACATTGAAGCCCATCTAACCTACACTATTCCATTCTCGTCCATGTGCCTATCCAATGACCATGTAAATGCCCGTAAATTGGCGAGTCTACAACTATAGCAGGTAGTGCATTCCATGCCCCTACCACTCTGAGTGAAGAAACTAGCTCTGATATCTGTCCTATATCTATCACATCTCAATTTAAAGTTATATCCAAGGAAAAAGGATCTCGCTGTCCACCCTATCTACCCTCTGTTTATCGTATATGTCTCAATTAAGTTATCTCTCAACCTTCTTCTCTCTAACAAAAACAGCCTCAGTTCCCTCAGCCTTTCCTCTTAAGACTGTCCTTCCATACCGGGCAAAAGTGAAGACTGCAGATGCTGGAAACCAGAGTTTAGATCAGTGTGGTGCTGGAAAAGCACAGCAGGTCAGGCAAAAATCTCCTCTGAACCCTTTCCAAAGCTTCCACATCCTTCCTATAATGCAGTGACCAGAACTATACACAAATCTCCAAGTGCGGTTGCACCAGAGTTTTGTACAGCTGCAGCATGACCTCATGGGGTTCCAAAACTCAATCCCTCTACCAATAAAGGCTAACATATCATATGCCTCCTTTACAGCCCTATCAACCTTGGTGGCAACTTTGAGGGATCCATGTATATGGACACCAAGATCTCTCTGCTCATCTACACTATTAAGAATGTTACCATTAGCCCAGTACTCGTTATTCCTGTTACTCTTTCCAAAGTGAATCACCTCACATTATTGCATTACACTCCATTTGCCACCTCTCAGCCTAACTCTGCAGCTTATCCATGTCCCTCTGTAACTTACAATATCCTTCAGCACTATCCACAATTCTACCGACCTTAGTGTCATCTACAAATTTACTAACCCATCCTTCTATGCCCACATCCACGTCATTTATAAAAAGTGACAAACAGCACTGGCCCAAAACAGATTCTTCTGGTATACCACTAGCAACTAAACTCCAGGATGAACATTTCCCATCAACTACCACCCTCTGTCTTCTTTCAGCTAACCAATTTCGGATGCAAAACGCTAAACCACCCTCAATCCCATGCCTCCATATTTTGAGCTATAAATGCCTTACTGAAATCCATATAGACCGCATCAACCACTTTACCCTCATCCACCTGTTTGGTCACCACCTCAATGAACTCAATGGTGTTTGTGAGGCATGACCTACCCTTCACAAAACTGTGTTGACTACCTCTAATCAACTTATTACTCTTGAAATGATTATAAATCCTATCTCTTATAACCGTTTCCAACACTTTACCCACAACCGAAGTAAGGCTCACTGATCTATAGTTAGCAGGGTTGTCTCTACTCCCCCTGTTGAACAAGAGGACAACAGTTGCTATTCTCCAGTTTTCTGGCACTATTCCTGTACACAATGACAACCGAAAGATCAAAGCTAAAGACTCAGTAATCTCATCCCTGACTTCCCAGAGAATCCTAGGATAAATTCCATCTGGCCCAGGGGACTTATCGATTTTCACACTTTCCAGAATTGCTAACACCTCTTTGTGAACCTCAATCCCATCTAGTCGAGTAGCTTGTATCTCAGTACTCTCCTCGACAACATTATATTTTTCCAGTGTGAATACTGATGAAGAATATTCATTTAGCACTTCCCCTATCTTCTCTGACTCCACGCACAACTTCCCACTACTCTCCTTGATTGGCCCTAATCTTACTGTAGTCATTCTTTTATTCCTGATATAGCTATAAAAAGCCTTGGGGTTTTCCCTGATCCTATTCGCCAACGACTTCTCATGTCCCCTCTTGGCTCCTCTTAGCGCTCTCTTTAGGTCTTTCCTGGCTACCTTGTAACTCTCAAACACCGTAACTGAGCCTTCTCATCTCATCGTAATATAAGCCGCCTTCTTCCTCTTGACAAGAGATTCAACTTCCTTAGTAACCACGGCTCTTGCACTTGACAACTTCCTCCCAGCCTGACCAGTACATACTTATCAAGGACACGCAGTAGTTACTCCTTGAATAAGCTCCACATTTCAGTTGTGCCCATCCCCTGCAGGTTACTTCCCCATCCTATGCATCCTAAATCTTGCCGAATCGCATTGTAATTTTCTTTATCCCAGCTATAACTCTTGCCCTGCGGTATATTCCTATCCCTTTCCATCACTAAAGTAAACATAACTGAATTGTGGTCACGATCACCAAAGTGCTCACCTACCTCCAAATTTAATACCTTGTTGGCCTGTCTACATACTGTGACAGGGAGTGTTCCCCCCTGCCCGCACACATTGGACAAAATCTGACCCATCTAAAATACTTGAACTATAGTATTCCCAATCAATATTTGGAAAGTTGAAGTCCCCCTTAACAACTACCCTATCACTCTCGCTCCTATCGAGGATCATCTTTGCTCTCCGATCCTCAAAATCTCTGGAACTATTCGGAGGCCAATAGAAAACTCCCAACAGGGTGACCTCTCCTTTCCTGTTTCTAACCTCAGCCCATACTACCTCAGTAGAGGAATTCTTTCTGCAACCATAATACTGTCCTTGACTAATAATGCCACACCCGGACCTCTTTTTTTATCATTTTCACTGTTGTTACCGAAACATCTAAATCCCAGAACCTGCAATACCCATTCCTGTCCCTGGTCTACCCATGTCTCAGAAATGGCCACAATGTTGAAATCCCAGGTACCTACCCATGCTGCAAGTTCACTCACCTTATTCTGGATGCTCCTGGCATTGAAGTAGACACACTTCAAACCAACTTCTTGCTTGCTGCTGTCTTCTTGCAACCTTGAAAGCTTATTTCTGACCTCACTACTCTCAATCTCATGTATACTTGAACTACAATTTAGGTTCCCATCCCCCTGCCGAATTAGTTTAAACCCACCCTCAGGATATTGGTACCCCTCTGGTTCAGGTGAAGACCATCCTGTTTGTAGAGGTTCCCACCTGCCCCAGAAAGAGCCCCAATTATCCAGGAATCCAAAACCCTCCTTCCTGCACCATCCCTGTAGCCATGTGTTCAACTCCTCTCTCTCCCTATTTCTCACCTTGCTAGCATGTGGCACGGGTAACAAACCAGAGATAACAACTCTGTTGTTCTAGCTGTAAGCTTCCACCCTAGCTCCCTGAATTTCTGCCTTAATCCCCATCTCTTTTCCTACCTATGTTGTTTGTGCCTATGTGGATCATGACTTGGTGCTGTTTCACCCCCCACCCCACCCACCCAAGGATCCCCAAAACACGATCAGAAACATCACAAACCCTGGCACCTGGGAGGCAACATACCAACTATGAATCTCTCTTATTCCCACAGAATCTCCCATCTGTCCCCCCCTAACTATGGAGTCCCAATGACTAATGCTCTGCTCCTTTTCCCCCCTTCCCTTCTGAGCAACAGTGACAGACCTGTGCCCCATTGCTTATCCCTGGTAAGTGATACCCCCCCCCCCCCCCCCACCCCAACATAATCCAAAACAGTATACTTGTTGTTGAGGGGAACAGCCACCGGGGATGCCTGCACTGACTGCTGGTTCCCTTTCTGTCCCCTGACAGTACCCCATCGACAACCTTTTCTTACCTGAGGGGCACCTCCCTGTAACTCTTTTCAATAACCCCGTCCCCTCCGTCTCCCAATGACCTGAAATTCATCCAGCTCCAGCTCCAACTCCCTAACGTGGTTTTCCAGGAGCTGGAGTGCTTTTTCCCACACATGCAGTCAGCAGAGCATGGAAACAGACCCTTCGGTCCAACCCGTCCATGCCACCCAGATATCCCAACCTAATCTGGTCCCACTTGCCAGCACCCGGCCCATATCCCTCCAAACCCTTCCTATTCATATGCCCATCCAGATGCCTCTTAAATGTTGCAATTGTACCAGCCACCAACACATTCTCTGGCAGCTCATTCTATACACGTACCACCCTCTGCGTGAAAAAGTCTCTTTTCTATCTTTCCCCTCTCACCCTAAACATATGCCCTCTAGTTCTGGACTCCCCAACCCCAGGGAAAAGACTTTGCTTATTTACCCTATCCATGTCCCTCATAATTTTGTAAACCTCCATAAGGTCACCCCTCAGCCTCTGACACTCAGGGAAAACAGCCCCAGCCTGTTCAACCCCTCCCTGTAGCTCAAATCCTCCAACCCTGGCAACATCCTTGTAAATCTTTTCTAAACGCTCTCAAGTTTCACAACATCTTTCCGATACGAAGGAGACCAGAATTGCACACAATATTCCAACAGTGGCCTAACCAATGTCCTGTACAGCCACAACACGACCTCTCAACTCCTGTACTCAATATTCTGACCAATAAAGGAAAGCATACCAAACGCCTTCTTCACTAACCTATCTACCTGCGACTCCACTTTCAAGGAGCTATGAACCTGTACTCTAAGGTCTCTTTGTTCAGCAACACTCCATAGGACCTTACCATTAAGTGTATAAGTCCTGCTAAGATTTGCTTTCCCAAAATGCAGCATCTTGCATTTATCTGAATTAAACTCCATCTGCCACTTCTCAGCTTATTGGCCCATCTGGTCCAGATCCTGTTGTAATCTGAGGTAACCCTCTTCACTGTCCACTACACCTCCAATTTTGGTGTCATCTGCAAACTTACTAACTGTACCTCTTATGCTCGCATCCAAATCATTTATGTCAATGAGAAAAAGTAGTGGACCCAGCACCGATCCTTGTGGCAGTCCACTGGTCACAGGCCTCCAGTCTGAAAAACAACTCTCCACCACCATCCTCTGTCTTCTACCTTTGAGCCAGTTCTGTATCCAAATGGCTCATTCTCACTGTATTCCGTGAGATCTAACCTTGCTAATCAGTCTCCCATAAGGAACCTGTCGAATGCCTTACTGAAGTCCAAATAGTTCACATCTATTGCTCAGCCCTCATCAATCCTCTTTGTTACTTCCTCAAAAAACTGAATCTAGTTTGTGAGACATGAATTCCCATGCACAAAGCCATGCTGACTATCCCGGATCAGTCCTTGCTTTTCCAAATACATGTGCATCCTGTCCGTCAGGATTCCCTCCAACAACGTGCCCACCACTGAGGTCAGGCTCACTGGTCTATAGTTCCCTGGCTTGTCCTTACCACTCTTCTTA